>NW_007733196.1:114824-115745 GCF_000696425.1 Galeopterus variegatus
AAAGAGCAATGTCTTTAATCATCTAGGCCATTGAGTCAGGAGAAACATAGCAAGGATCATCAAGGGGAAAATTGGTCAGAGCTGCAAGAACCCCCTTGGCTTCTGCCCCTGAGCAGAGTGGCCACGTCCATGTTCAGTTCTGCAGAGGGGGCATTGAGGTTGGACAGCTACAGCAGCCCAGTGGACACCTTCAGGTCCCAACTTACCCCATCCAGCAGAGAACCGGGCCAGGCACTCAGGGGAACCTCAGGGGAGCTGAGGGCCCCGCTGAGCCAGCAGTGGTGCTTCAGGTGGCAGAGTTGGGGATAAAGTTTCCCCAAAGGGATAGCTGCCGTTGTTTACATAAAGCAGAAATATGGCTGAGGACCAGTCAGCTGCATGAGCATCAGCCTGTTTGCCTCAGTTCTCCTTAGCCCCAGGTCACACGGGGGTGACTCAGACAGCCCTGGATGGATGCCTGCGAACATTCTAGGTTTCATTACAAGAGAGGAACCTGAGCTTAGGGAACCCAAATCTTTTATAATGAGTGGTAAGCATGACTGCCCTTTGCTCCAGAGGGAGCCACTCTATGTTCCAAGGATTTTGCTTAGCAGACGTCCATGAAAAGATAGTCCAGAACAGAGACTGCCAGTGCCTCTACCTACAGGATGCACAGGAACCGGAGAAACCATGGAGACTCGTCTTCTGGAGTCACTCTGCTCGAAACCTTCTAGTGGCTTCCCATCTGACTCAAAGTAAATGCCCAGTCCTTGAAGGGGCCCACAAGGCTCTGTCTCCTCTGGCTCCCAGTCAGCTCTCTGACTCACTCATCCCCACTCTTGTCCTTTCTTGTCACCCCCTCCTTTCTGACCACACTGCTCTCCTAGCTCTTCGAACCACCCAGGCACACCCCGCCTCGGGGCCTTTGCCACACTGTTCCCA
>NW_007733197.1:0-19211 GCF_000696425.1 Galeopterus variegatus
TATCACAGCACACAGCTCTCAGGATCGCGCTGTTTCCTGACGCGGGTGCTCCAGACCCGCCGCCATTTTTTCTCAGGCTTCTTTTAAGAATTTTTCTTTGTCACTGGTTTTCATCCATTTGATTAGTCTGTGCTTTGGCATGTTTCTTTATTCTGCTTGAGGTTCATTGAGCTTCTTGGGGCTGTGGATTTATATATTTTCAAATTTGGAAATTGTTCAATTATTATTTCTTTTCTTTTCTTTTCTTTTTTTTGCAGCTGATGGGTACAGGGGTCTCCCTTGACCTCGGCATTACCTGCATTCTAACCAACTGAGCCGACCAGCCGCCCAGCTGTTATTTCTTTACGATTCTTTTCTGTTTTTCCCACTCTCATCTTTCCTCCAAGGACTGCTTGATGTTGTCCCACAGATCACTGGTGCTCTGTTCATTTTTCCCCCGCTCCTGTTTCTCTCTCTGCTTTTTTCTTTTCTTTTCTTTTTTTTTTAAAAGATGACCGGTAAGGGGATCTCAACCCTTGGCTTGGTGTTGTCAGCACCACGCTCAGCCAGTGAGCAAACCGGCCATCCCTATATAGGATCCGAACCCGTGGCCTTGGTGTTATCAGCACCACACTCTACCGAGTGAGCCACGGGCCGGCCCCTCTTTTTTCTCTTATTCTCTACGTGCTTTAATTGGTTCGTTTCTGTTGCTAGTCTTCAAGTTCACTAATCTGTTCTTCTGTATTCTAATCTGCTGTGTTGTTCGCTCCATATGTCATTTTTTTCCATTTCTAGAAAGATCCATTTGAGTCTCTTTATATTTTCCATTTTTCTCCTCATGCTATTTTTCTCTACTTTCTTGAACATAAGGAGCATATTTATAATAGCCCTTTAAAAGCGTTTGTTTGCCAATGCTACCATCTCTCTCAGTTCTGTATCTGTTCTATTGATTTCCTTTTCCCTCCTGATAATGGATCGTGTTTTATTGGTTATTCCCATTCTTGATTAGATTCTAGGTGGTGTAGATTTTATAATGTTTGGTGCTAGATGTATTGCTTGCTTTAAATACTGTTAGATTTTGTTCTGGTGCACACTTAAGTTACTGGAGAATAGTTGGATTCTTTCAAAACTTACTGTGTTGCGGTGAGCCTGAAGCAACCTTTAATCTAGGGCAAATTTAGCCCCACAACTAAGGCAGTAATATTCTTCTGAGGATTCTGTCTAATGCGCCTTATATTATAAGGTCTTTCTGCTCTGACTGGTGGGCTCATGCACTACTTCCTGTTTTTTGTGAATGTCAAGAATTGTTCTGCCTACTCATTTCTAGTGTTTCTTTAATCAGCCTTGGGCAGTTTCCTCTCAGACATGTACAGATGAGTACTCAGCCAAAGACTTGTGGTGACCCCCTAAAGATCCCCACAGCCCTTTCTCTCTCTCAAACTTCCCCCTCTCTGCTCTAGAAATTCTAGCTGCCTTAACCGCTCTGCTATTTCATCTCTTGACTGCTCAGCTCTGCAAGTCTGCTGGGTTCTGCTTGGGTTCTCCCTCCCTGCACCACGCCAGGCAGTAAGTGGAACAGTTATAGCTCTCACCTTGTTTTCCCTTCTTTCAGGGATCACGGTCCTACATTGCCTGTTGTCCAAAGGCTGTTGTTTTGTATGTTTGGCCTGGTTTTCTAGGTGAAGGGTGAATCTGGTCTCTGTAACTCTATCTTGGCTAGAAGCAGAAGTATTTGTATTTTCAACCCTTTGTCATTATTCCAGTTCAACAATTTATGCAATACAATCATAGTGAAGTTTTTAATGAAGGAAATGAATGCTGGATTTTTTATGTTTTTAAGTTACAGTTAACAGACTAGCCTTAAAATCATACATTGTTGATGAGAAAGGTGTTGTGAACAACAACAAAAAAAATCATACATTGTTATGTATTCCTACTGCATATGACAGATATGCAGCTCCTACCCCATGTTACTCTCCGTGCAAGTTTGACAACACTCAAGCTGGTGTTCAACGAAACCAGTATCCCCTTTGTTCTTTGTTTCTTTTATTACAAAAGCATGTATTTATAATTACATTATTATGAAATAAAATTTGTTTTAGCAGTAGGATTTACTTTCTAGCAATCATGACCATGTGAAAAATTGAGATGTCTTAGATTTTTTTTCTGGAAGGAATAGAGTATAAATAAGTATTTATATATATACATAGACATAAGCAAAAACTGGGCAATAAAAGGGGTTAGATCATCACTATCAGAGAAGTGTGTGCTCAGCCACACCCTCTCTCCTATCCTCTAGCGGCATGATTCCAGGTCCTGTGTGGCCTAGCATGGACAGACATTTCCACAGGGGCCTTCCAAGTGACCACCCTCCAGGGGCTGGAGAGCTGGGCTGTTGATCACTTGTCTGGCAGTGACTGCCTCATTTTAGCCTCAGTGTACCGGATGCATGCCTGTAATGTTTTTGTCCTCCAGCCAGTTACAGAAGGAAGAAGAGAAAGGAAGTGCTGAGATGGAAGAATTGATGGAAAAGTTGACAGTCCTGCAAGTGCAGAAGAAGAGCCTGCTTTTAGAGAAGAACAACTTGTCAGCTCAAAACAAAGCACTGGAAGCTGAACTTGAAAGGACACATAAAACAAATAGGTTTATATTTTTTTCCCTGAGTTTTTTTTTTTTTTTTTCAATAGTTAAAAAACAACTGAAGAATATTCCATTTTATCCCTTTATCTTTTCTTTTTCTAATAGTGGTTATAAAATGGAAAAGGCTTTGAGATTACTGGATATCAGAATATAAGTACAATAAAAGCTCTTACTGCTGACCAACAGTGACCAGCACTTCTCAAGTTTGTAGTTCAAATATGATTAAGAGCCATATGATGACCCTAAGACTCTAGAAGGTTTAGAAGTTCTTTCCTAACCATTTCCCAAAAGTCTACTTTGTGATTACTGGATTCCTTTTTCAAAAGTGTCTTTTAGAACATAAGCCAGAAGGTTAATAAAGTAATATTTAATTAGCTTATTCATAGTTAGGTATTTTGTGACTCTTAACTTGATTTGGAATCAATACTTATTTTTGCTTTCAAATTAAATTCAGTTACCTCTTCTCACCTTGAAACTTAAGAGAAGATTTAGGTTTGCTGAAGAATAGCATTTAAATGCTAACATACTTGTTGTTTTTATAATACAGATAATCACTATGCCCTAGCCATGCAGGCTAATGAGTTTTTTATTCCACCATTTGGGGGAACTCTCTAGGAAATTGCAAAAGAAAATTGATGTCCTCAAAAAGCAGGTGGAAAAAGCCATGGGGAATGAAATGTCTGCTCACCAGTACCTGGCAAACCTTGTTGGCCTGGCAGAGAATATAACCCAGGAACGTGACAGTCTTATGTATTTGGTAAGTCTCCTCAAAATTACATCACATAGGGCCGGCCTGGTGGCGCACTGGAGAGTGCGCCGCTTGGGAGCGCGGCGGTGCTCCCGCCGAGGGTTCGGATCCCATGTGGAGACCGGTTCCCGCTCACTGGCTGAGCGCGGTGCGGGCGCGACACCGAGGGTTGCGATCCCATTACCGGTCAGTAAAAAAGACAAAAAGGAATAAAAAAAAAAAAAAAATTACGTCACATAAACTACAAGTTAATATGCAAGCATGATTTTAACAGTTTTTTTTAATGATCTATGAAAAGCTTTATATTTTAAAATTTCAACTGCAAATTTTCTAATTCTCCAAAATTTTATCTTTTAGCCATTGGGAAAAACTTTTTTTAAAGGCAAATAACCCAAACTTTTAAATAATGGCAAATGATATTTTAGAAGGTAAATTAACAGATTAGTTCATCTAACTAAGTAGGAACAGATGTTTATTATACCTACAGATGATCATTATACTATCTTTGGAATGCTGTTCATATTTTCCCCCTTTGAAGATGAAACATAAGAATCATAGGTTAAATGGAGTTCATCCTAAGGACATAGTTTAAAGGGCACTAAGATGTAGCTACAGTGATATTCATCCCACATTGCTTCTAATAGCCCGAGTCCCAAGGAAGGGAACCGAATAAATTACTAGTGGTCCTAAGTGATGGAGCTCTGCACAGCCAGCAAGAGGGATGCCATGGGCATGATTCTAGGCATTTCCACATTGATTTGAAAAGATTTCTGCAGAAAATTGTGCAGCAAAAGAAGACAAAGGCTATGCCAAGCTACATGCATCAAAAAAAGTCTGATAGGATTTACCCCAAAATGTAATAGTGAGTTATCTTCAAGTGGTGGAATTACAGGTGATTTTTTTAAAAATCTTTTTACTTATCTGCATTTTGTGTTTTTTCTACATTGAACACATATTGCTTATGTATTTTTAAATATGTTTGTTTGTTTAAGCAACGTTGCAAATCTCTGGTAGTATAGGATTGGATGTAATAATTTAATGAATATCATTATCAAAGAAAACAGCAGTCTTTCTGAGAGAGTCAGAAATCAGCAAACTTAGGAGTAACTTGGCCCTTCTTTGGGGTGAATGAGGTGTGGAGAGTCTGTCAGGATATGTCAGAGGCTTGTTTCTATTTGTTAGAAAGATACTAAGTTCCGGGCTGGCCAGTTAGCTCAACTGGTCAGAGCGCAGTGTTATATAACACCAAGGCCAAGGGTTCGGATCCCCTTACCAGCCAGCTCCCCCTCGCCCAAAAGAAGATATTAAGTTCCTCTATAGGAGAATGGACATAGGCTTTTAGCCCTTGTTTATATGAGGAAATATAAATAGTATGTAGTTCTTGGGGGAAAATGTTGATCTTTACTTACAATAACAAATGCTAATTACACCAGTCTTAAGATATCATTCTCTACTTAATGTTACAAAATATATATTTTTAATTACAATAGTTGCTGGTAGGAGTATGGTATGCCTGGTCATCATTGCTGGTGATTTCTGAGTCCTTTCCTGGAGTCTTCTAGAAAGCAATTTGACTTTGACACAGCATTCAGACCATCTGACCCAGTAGTCCCCCTCCTGAAAAATTGCTATCCCAAAGTGCTTAACTCTGGCATTTTCTGTAGCAGCACTAAGTGTCTGTTTTCCCTTCTGCTGTGCCCAGTGGGATTACCCACCGGGATATCAAGAGGGCATGCGAAAGCTTGTTGAAAAACGTAAAGTGCCAAACAAACCCATTCACCTAGGGGCCTTGTCACCATGTATAGGCGTCACCATAAATGCAAAGTCATCTTGTTTGCAGGCAGGACTTGCAGGGATCCCCGTCCTTGGGATGCAGGCCTAATGCCTCCCACATGGGCCAGGGAGCATCACAGGCTTCTGTGATGAAGTCAAGAGCCTCTCTGACCCTCAGATGATATCCCTTAGGCCCACCCTCATATTTGTGAAACCAGGATAGAAATACAAATGGATGCCACATACTGTGTGTCCAAATATTTAGAAGTTACAAGCATTTTTTTTTTTTTTTTTTTTTGGCTGCTGGCTGGTGTGGGGATCCAAACTACAAGTTACAAATTAAGCCAACCAACTGTTAATAAAATGTGTTCTCTCCTCCTGCCTTGACCTTTATAATGGCCTGAAAGCCAGGCTCAAGCTTAGAATCCTCAGACCCCTCAGATTGCAGCTGAAATGTAGGACATACAGGAGCTACTCTCATCCACCCTGGCTCCAGCTATTACTAAGGATCTGTGTATACACACAGGTACCGCTGTCCATGCAGAGAGGTGCATGGCAGCTGCCAGGATGCCTGGGCAGGGTGCTCTGGGTCTTGCATAACCAGGGTGGACATGTCCCCTTGGCCCTGCAGGAAGCTACTCTCATCCACCCTGGCTCCAGCTATTACTAAGGATCTGTGTATACACACAGGTACCACTTTCCATGCAGGGAAGTGCATGGGAGCTGCCAGGATGCCTGGGCAGGGTGCTCTGGGTCTTGCATAACCAGGGTGGACATGTCCCCTTGGCCCTGCAGGGTCTTCGCCCCTGGGAGTACCAAGGCTAGCTCTAACTAGCCCAGATCCAGGAGTGGTACTCTCTGCTGTGTCTTATCTTTCCCTTCTGGAAAATCAAACTGTCACCAGTAGCCTGCCTTAGAAGAAATGCTCACTTTTACTTTTTAAAAAATTTTAACATCTAAAATAGTTAATTTATAGTGTGTAGTAGGTCATCTCCCGTCTGGTTATCGATCTAAATCATTCAGCTTCAGGTGACATCCCTCTTGGATGTACTGCCCATTCCGTTTGATTTGGAGAACAGCATTGTACATTCATATTGTTATTTTTAATTTCGTAGTTATTCAAATTAGTCAAGTTACAAGTTTATTTGTGTCTTGGCACTTGTTCCTTGGATGTGATTGAAGGAATTCCATATCCTACAAGAATAAAGATGTGTTCTGGAAGCCCTTACAACCTCTTACATTCCTCCGGTCTGTGGGGCTCGGATCTTCAGTCTGTGCCCAGGAGGGCCCCCAGCATACCGGTCCCTGCTCTCACCCCTCCTCAGCTTTTGGCTCCAATTCTGCCAACAGTCCTCACACGCAGGGGATGGAAACCATAAGTGGGGGGCGAGGAAAGGTGGGGAAGAACAAGTGGCAGAAGGGAGATTACTTGTGATCAGTAATACTGTTTGCAAAAGAGTTTTTTATTTTAATTTTTCTGTAAAACAGAAAGCCCATTTATTTTTGTTTTTACCTTTCTCCTTAGGCTACATGTTTAGAAAATGAGAAGCATGGAGTTCTCAACAAGATTGTAGAAGGTAATATTCGCTTGGGAAAGTTAGAGGAAAAAGTCAAGGTGAGTGGTCATTTAGCCTCAGAGATTTCATTTCTAAATAGCAATGGAAACTTTCTGGGGTAGATTTTTGTGTTTAAGAAAAAGACGTATTTTGCATGTATGTGTTACTAAGCATCCACAGAGTAAAACAGTGCTATATAAGGTTTCACTGGCAGAAATAGCACCTCTCAACTCATTAAATAATCTTTGGTTCATCCACACAATAAATTACTATGAAGCTGTTTTTTTTAAAGAAAAGATATGAATAAATCTCCTGGCTGTTTGGTTAAGTCAATATCCAGGCTTTATCATCAAGACCAGCACTGTTGGCTTAGAGAGCAGTGTTGACCTGCTCCTTTCTTGCCTTAATCCTGATTGTGCCCTCCAATTTCTATGCCCAAAGAAAGCCATTTTCATTGTACCTGCTGTCCTGCCCTAGGACACCCCCTCACCTGACCTCCACTCTACTCCTCATAGGTGGTGTCTGACTGTGGCCTTCCAGCCTGCAGCCACAGCCTTACCAGCCAAACTGGTTTCTATTAGGCAGGGGCAGGGAGGGCAGCAGCAGGCTAGAGGCCCAGGTGGAGGGCAGGGAAACTGGGGACCTTACAAGGGAAGGTACTGTGAGGGCATGCAGCTCCAAGCATGGGGAACAAAATCTAGACCATCTCGGTCAAGTGCATGTATGTGTAGGATGATGGTTGATCAGGCTTAGAGTGGAGAAATTGGTTGATGGTATTTAATATGTTGGAAAATTTGCAAACTAAGAAAAACTAAACATTAGCTGGCTTGTGTGTAAATACTTGTGGCATCAAGTGAACAGTATATATATAGGAGAAAGTGTATGTTGTGAATTTATTTGTTTTGTTTTAGGGAACATAAGGTTTTGTCCTGAACTATTTATTTTCAAAAAGTTAAATGAAACAAAACATAACTTAAAATTGCTCAGACCCACATATGTGTCCTAATGCAAAGAATAGATTTGATTTTCCTGTGTTTAACTGTGTTTTCTAGCTCTTACTTAAAGAATACAAATATTAGTTTTTGGGAGTTGCTTGGCACTGTAGATCTTGATTTTCAGGTGGTACAAGAGAGATGCTGTCTGAGTGGTGATCTGGTTTCTAGTAGGGTCTGCCACATGCAGCATCTCTGAGCTACTCCAGTGTGGATTCTGGACCTTCCCAGGGAAGATCATCCCCCTCTAACTAATCCAGGGAAGACTGGCATACCCACCAGAACATCACTATTCCCATTTATAATGGGCAGTGGCCCCTTGTGGTCAGGGTATCCTTCCCTATGTGGACCAGAGCAGCTCCACTCTGATTCTTCAATTTGGGCATTTAGGCATGATGCTGTTGAAAGAAAGGGCTCCTTTGCTAAGAGAAAAAAGTGAAAGTACCTGCATTAGTGCCACACTCTCTGGGGCATTTATCCTGTGGCTTCCAGTGATAGGAATGATTTAGTTTGAACATATAGCCTATGGAGTTGTGATGACTTCATCATAGACTCCTAGCAGGTATCTTAGTTTCGTATGAATTTCATATTGTGTGGTATAAGTGCTGTATCACAGAATGTTCTTTGACTATCTGACTCAGTTTTAAAGTAAATGAAGATATGGTAAATTTAAAGTGCGCTTAGTTGTCATAATCTGAACACCAAGCAGGATAAATAAAAAAAAAATTTGCACTTAGACACATTGTAATGAGACTGTGGAACACTAAAGGCAAAGAGAAAATCTTGAAAGTGGCCAGAGGTGAAGGTGTGTTTTTACCTGTTTTGTTCCTACAAGGTCAAAAATTAAGACATCTGACAATACAGAATGTTTGGCAATGACATAGGGCAGTGGGAACTTTTCTACATTACTGCTGGAAATTGGGTCAAACCTTTAATAATGTAGGACATTCACATAGTTTACAACCCAGCCATTCTTCCTTTGGATATATATTCTTGTAGACCAGGAAACTCTTGCACATGTATACTAGAAACTATGTAAAGAAATGATCATACCAGTATTGTTCATAATAGTCCCAAATGAAAGAGTCCAATCATGGGGCCGGCCCGGTGGCGCACTGCTACAGTGCGCCTCTTGGGAGCGCGGCGGTGCTCCCGCAGAGGGTTCGGATCCCACATACAGACCGGTTCCCGCTCACTGGCTGAGCGAGGGGCAGGCGCAGCGCTGAGGGTTGTGATCCCGTTGCCGGTCCCGGTCCGGCACGGGCGCGACACTGAGGGTTGCGGTTCGTTGCCGGACACGAAAAAAGACAAAAAGGAAAAAAAAAAAAGAAAGAGTCCAATCAGCAGAACAGATAAATTGTTGCACATTCATAAAAGAATACCTTATAGCAATAAAAACGAACACATTATATTTACAATAATGTGATGGGTTCCAGTCCCTGTACTGGTTAGTTGCCAATAAATAAATAAATAAATAAATAAAAATAATGTGAATCTCACAAACGTAATATTGAGTGAAAGAAGTACAACCCAAATAAGTACCTATAATGTGATTGCATTTACATAAAGTTTAAAACAGGCAAAACTAATTTGTTTGGTATATACATACATTGTAAAATTTTTTTTAAAAGTAAGGAGATGATTATTGCAAAAAATGAGATTAATGGTTATATCTAAGCATAATTAGGATAAACATTATCAGGATCCTGGAAGGCCTCATATCATAATTATGATTAGATATGATCATTAATCTCATAATTAGATATGAGGGCTTCTAGTATCCTGATAATGTTCTATTAACATAGATGATAGTGGGCCGACCCTGTGGCTCACTTGGGTGAGTGCAGCTCTGGGAGCGCAGCAGTGCTGGTAGCGCCGAGGTGGCGGGTTCAGATCCTATATAGGGATGGCCTGTGCGCTCACTGGCTGAGTGCGGTGCGGGTGACACCAAGCCAAGGGTTACGATCCCCTTACTGGTCACAAAAAAAAAACCCATAGATGATAGTTATGTGGTGTTTGCTTTGTTATTAATAACTAAATTGTTTATATATTTTATACACTCCCCCCAAATATCCACATCACCTTATCAATGAGGCATACCTTAACTATTGAAAATAGCTGTTCACCCACTCTTCCACACGCCTGTTTCTCATTACCTTGCTTTATCGTTTCTTCCATAGACAATATCACTTTCTAACAGACCATGTACTTTATTTATTATGTTTATTTGTTATTATCTGTCTCCCCTGAAGAGACTATAAGCTCTGCAAGGGCAGAGAATTTTGTCTGTTTTTATTCACTGGTATATCCCAAGCACATGAAATAGCACCTGGCACATAGTAGTCAATAAATTCAGTAAATATTTGGGGGATGAATTAGATAATATAAATTATTTTTAACATTCAACAAACCAAAAGCAATGTACAAAACAATATCTCAACTCTGCATCACGAGGGCTAGAAGGAATATACCATACTATTAATGATGGGAATCTGCATAGATGTGTTATGAATAACTTAATTTTCCTCTGTGGGGCATTTTCTTTTTTTCCTTTTTTATTTTTTCTGGTTTTCCTGCTGGTTTTTCTTTCCGAAAAAGAAGGTGTGATCTTCAGAGTAGTTGGCCTTGTTTTGAGAATCTGTGTCATTATCATTCATTTGAATACAAGTAGTAAAAAGAGCCCACCCACGGAAGAAATCTGTGAGCAGGATCCAGTTTAGACAGGGCAGGATCTCTGGGGCAGTGAAGAGAAGAAAAGACTTGAGGAAATCCAGAAGTGACATCTCAGGAAACTCCAACAGAATATGACTTCTAAAAGTGAGGACATCACCTTGGAAGTCAGGGGCCATGATGAGATCTGGGAAAATCAGGGCTATAGGCAGAAGCCCTTCCAAACCAGGCTGGATTCAGAGAGCCAGAGAAGGGGCTACAAAAGGGGTGATGCATGAAGCTTGAAGAAGTATAACTTTCCTACTGATGAAAACTTACCAGAAAAAATGTTGCCACAGAGATCAAAACTGAAACCTATAGTCCAAAGTAAACTGATAGGAAGATAGGTAAGTAGGTAGATAGATAGCTAGAGATAGCTAGGTCGATAAAGCTCAACAAAGCCAGGAAGAAGTACCACAAAGCAGAAACACAGGAACCTCAAGAAAAGATGTCCAGACAGGAGGGTGTGAAATGGAACTGACACAACACAGGAAAGAAATAGAAGGAAAAGAGAAATAATTTCAGAAATGTAGACTAAATTACAAGGAGAAAGATATTATAAAAGCACAATAATGGACATAAAAGATAGAAATGAAAAAGGCAAAGTCAAGAAAATAGAAATGAAGATGTAAAAAGAAAAAAAAAATCAGTAGAAAGTGAGACCCAATATATCTATTGTTAGAGTCCCCAAAGAAGAAACCAAAACAATGGCTTATTCTGCTTCAAGCCATAATTTATAAAAACTTTTCTGAAATAAAAAAAGACTTGAATATACATATCAAAAGGACACATTATGTATCTCGGAAAAACTGACCCAGAATGGACCTAGAAAATTGACACTAAGACATATGGCTTTAAGATAAAGAAAGAATGCCTTGCACACCAAGGACCAATAATACATAAGTAAGAGAAAACCACGTTGGCCTCACATTACTTAACAACAACCCTGAGTGCCAGGGAGCTGAGTGCCATCTATAAATACTCATGGAAAGAGTATGAGCCAAGGATGTTTTCATATAACCAAGCTGCCCTTTGGACAGTTTTGAGCACATAAGAACTATGGGAACATTTTTTCATAAGCCTTTTCAAAGGATCAATCAACCCGAATTGAGAAAACCAAGAAATGATTAGGAAGACGTTGACAAAGTTAACTTGTAGTGAGCAAAGAATATACATGTGAACTAAGTGGAGATAGGCTGGTAGAATAGAATGTAAATATTTTCTGAAAATATAGAAATAATACAACAAAGGAAAAAATGATAGGCAAACAGGGAAGGAAGGTAGAAAGTAGAGTAAACTTTCATTTTTTAAAAAAAAATTGTCCTGAAAAAGTTGCAGAAGTAGATTAATTTGCAAGAACATCCAGTTTGTTCTGTGGTGGTGATATCTTATGTTTTAATTTTATTTGTGGCATATACTGATACCACTTTTTATGACTTTTATGATCTAGACTTGCGCTGCAAGATCAGACTTATCTAGGGCGTACTCAGCTCAGTCGGCTCTGACAGTGCAAGGAGTAGGTAGGGAATGCCCCCAGGAAGCACCAGCCACCTGGGCCATAGGCAGCATCCCCTTGCTTACTGAGTCCCTCCCTCCCCCTCAGGGGTATAAGAAACGGGCAGCACTGAAGCTGGGTGACATCAGTCACCGTCTGATGGAGCAGCAGGAGGACTTTGCTGGCAAGACAGCTCAGTACCGTCAGGAAATGAGGTACCTCCATCGGATCCTGCAGGACAAGCAGGAGGTCCTGGACAAGGCACTGCAGGAGAAAAGGTAGGACCAGCCCAGCCCCACGTAATATAGGCCCACAGAGTATGTTTGATTTTTGAGTGTTTAATAGAATTTTCTGTTAACACTCTGGGCCTGTTTTGTTTGATTGCTGAATTTTATTTTTACATTTTAGTTCTGAAAATATTGTTGGCCTTGATTTTTATTTGCTCCTCTTTTTCTTTATTCTCTCTTTTAAAAATTCCTGTCATTTGAATTGGATTTCCTAAATTAATCCAGTCCTCTTGTCTTTCCAATTTTTCCACTCTTTTCCATCTCTTTGATATTTTTGTTTTATTTCATTTTCTTGGGAAATTTTATTCATTTTTGATTTAGTGTTTTTTTCCTGCTATAATTTTTTTCTTAATTTCTGAGAACTTTAAAATTTCTCATCATTCCCTTTTTGTAAAATCATAATCATAAGATTATGGGTGCAATATATTCTCTGTGGATATAAGGTATTATATCAGTTACACTTTTATCCTTAAAATATATAATAGAGGGCCAGCCCGGTGGCGCACTGCTACAGTGCGCCGCTTGGGAGCACGGCGGCGCTCCCGCCGAGGGTTCGGATCCCACATACAGACCGGTTCCCGCTCACTGGCTGAGTGAGGTGCGGGCGCAACACCGAGGGTTGCGATCCCGTTGCCGGTCCAGTACGGTACGGGCGCGACACTGAGGGTTGCGATCCGTTGCCGGACACAAAAAAAGACAAAAAGGAAAAGAAAAAAAAAATATATATATATATATAAAATAGAAAAAGTATTGCAAGTGTATTAAAAACGTCTGGGAATATCATATGCTTTGTGAAGGTGAACTTTGTGGTCCCCTCACATTGTTTTGGTTTCACACTTGTCAGCCTTTTCATAATGGCTGTGTTGTGTTTCACAGTCTGGAATATAAACTGATGCATGCAGAATTCTTGGGTGTGATTTTCTTCAAGTTATAATCAGTGTATTTGATGCTATGCAGAATGCCGTGTCTATGTTTCCCAGCAATCAGATTCTCCTTAATGTCAGGCAAAATGAATTCTTGTCTAACATGGGTATTATAGTCACACAAGTTCTTATCCACATAAATGCTCACTTGGTAAAAAGTTGGGCCAATACCACGTTTCTTACCAGATGGGAGATTTAGAATTACTTTAATAAAATAGAACTTTTATCTTTACTTTCTCCCTTTTTTCATTTTTTGCCCTCCAGTGGTTTGAAAGTTATACACTCATTTTTCTTCTTTTAGTGGTTACCCTTGAAGTTTCACCGTGGATACTTAACATTTAAAAAATCTAAATTTAATCAACATCTCTACATTTCTCTCTTCAAATACAAATTCTTTTTTTTTTGTCTTTTTTCGTGTCCGGCAACGGATCGCAACCCTCAGTGTCGCGCCCGTACCGGACTGGGACCGGCAACGGGATCGCAACCCTCGGTGTTGCTCCCGCACCTTGCTCAGCCAGTGAGTGGGAACCGGTCTGTATGTGGGATCCGAACCCTCGGCGGGAGCGCCGCCGCATTCCCAAGCGGCGCGCTGTAGCAGTGCGCCACCGGGCCGGCCCCATCTTCAAATACAAATTCTAATGCTCTAATTTAATTATTTTTCCACTCTGTTTATGTGCTGTCATTGTCTAGTGTCATTATATCTAGATATAGATATATGAAAATGAGAAACAAAGATCTATTTTATATTATTATTTTTAGCTCCAGAAGTTAAATGTTAGATTTTGCTGGGTACAGAATTTTACTTTGACAGTCGTTCTCTCAGCACATTCCATTGTCTTCCCCGTTTCACTGTTGTTGTTGAGAAGCCTTTTGTCATTTTTAAAAGTAGTGGTCCATCTTTTCTCTTGCCTCTTTCAGATCTCCTCTGTCTCTTATATTCTGCAGTTTCACTGTTATGTGTTTAACTATGGATTCCTTTTTTTTTTATCCACTTAGTATAAATTATACTCTGTGATTTTGTGTCTTTCATTAGTTCTAGAAAATTCTGTCAATATCTCTTAAAAACACCTCTTTTCTCATTTTTTCTAAATTTCCTTCTGCAGTTTAAATTCAATGTATATTAGACCTTCTCTCTTCCATGTGCCTCTCTTTTAAATTTTTCATCCCTTTGTTTTTCTGGTCTACATTCTGGTTATCATTTTGTTGGTTGGTTGGTTGGTTGGTTGGTGGCTGGCTGGCTAGTATGGGAATGCCTGATCAGTTTTTAAAATAAGTTCTTGATCTTTGCTTATTTTTAATTCAACTTTTACTTTTAATATTTCATTCATAGTTATTTTATATTGTTTGTATAATAATTCCAATATCTGAAATTTGGGGAGAAGGAGGCTTAAATCTGGTTTTGTTGACTCTTGTTCTGTGAGGCTTGTTTCTTTATATGTATTGTAATTTTTTTTTTTTTTTTTTTTTTGTCCTTTTTGAGACCGGCCGCACCACGCTCAGCCAGTGAGCACTGTGAGCGCACCGGTCATCCCTATATAGGATCCGAACCCATGGCGGGAGCGCGGCTGTGCTCCCAGCACCGCACTCTCCCGAGTGCGCCACAGGCTCGGCCCATATGTATTGTAATTTTTACTATGAACTCATATTTGGTTGAATTTAATCTGTGGGATCCTGAAGACCTGAATTGAGGCTGTTTTCCTCCAAAGAAAATTTGCATTTGCTTCTCTTCGGTGCCCGAGAACATTTCCAACCTGGAACCACTTTAGTTTTATTATGAATTTTTAAAAATAGGCCATAGTACTTCTTTAAAAAAAAAATACAAAAAGAAGGACTGGCCAGTTAGCTCAGTTAGTTAGAGCGCAGTGTTATAACACCAAGGTCAAGGGTTTGGATCCCCTTACTCAGCCAGTTGCCAAAAACAAAAAAAAAATACAGAAGAACTTTTTTTTTTTTTGGATGGAACCCTGGACCTTGGTGTTATTAGCACAGTGCTCTAACCAACTGAGCTAACCAGCCAGCCCCCACATTTATTCAAGAACAGTCCGTTGCCTACAGTCCCCAAGGATACTCAGCCTTTCAGAGCAGGTTTCTTTTGAAGATCTGCAGTTTTTCCCTCCACCCATCCTTTCTTTGAGAGTCTGTCACATATTTCTACTTTCCTGCCTACTTCTGGGACATTATAGTTCACAGTGTTTCTAGGAATAAGAGAAACATGATACGAGTGAACCCTGACATTTCTGTCACACATTTGCATGGGCCCAAGACCTACTCTCCATTCTATAAAAATCTGGCTATGGGGCATTGGCTTTTGTCCTCAAAACAACGCTGACATTTTATTTGCCCACCTCTTTGGTTTCAGTTAATCTTCATTTTTTCTTCCCTTAGAGATTTTCTGTTCTTTCTTTTGAGTTCAGCCACACCTTTAAACGTGATTGCTGTAATTTATCAAATATCTGGGTGATTTGTGCCAGAAAACAGAAATTTGAGGATTTTTTAGATATGGTTTAATTAAATTGTGCCCAACACTCAGTAGGCATCATGAGCCTTGGAAGGAAGCAACAGTTCACAAGAAAAGTGACTCTGGACAAGCAAGCATGTCACTGGCCTCCCTGAACCTCAGTGTCCTGCTTCTTAAACAAATGCTAAGTCCACCCACTAATCCAGTTTCTCGCATTTTCCAGAACCATCTGGCAGTGTCTGTGAAGGAGCTGGCCTCTCCAACCCTGCCACCCTGGACAAGCCTGCTCTTCTTCCCAGCAGAGGCTTGCTCTTCTGCCCCGACACTCCCCATGGGGCTCACTGCCCTGTGAGGTGGTGGCTGGTATCCTGGTCCTTTCCCCCAGGGGACCACTGCCCTGTGAGGACATGGATACTTTTGTCTGCCCCCGTCTTCTCAGCACCCCACCTGGCACCTGGCACAGAGAGTCCTTGCTTTGCCGCCCTTCCCATTTCTCACAAGCCTTGGTTCCCTCTGGGCACTCACCCTCCTGGCACATGGTCCAGGCCAGTCTTCCCTGTGTCCTTGGTTATGGGTCCCAATCCTCAAGTATCCCTCCTTATCTCCTAACTCACTTTTCATGTCTGGGCCCATCAGTGGCTCTGTGGATGGGGCCTGTGAAAGGTCCCTGAGTGTTGGCCAGGTCACAGTGGGGACAGGCAGGGGGACACAGGAGAGGCCTACCGGGCCATGCTATGTGGGCACCCATGGCCAGGACATTGTGTTGTAGCATCTGACTGTAGAAATTCTTTAGCAGCCTGTGCCTTTGTATTTTTTTCTATTTCCAGGGGACCTGGGTGCTTCCTTCAACACTGGAGTATTTCCTTCAGACCCAAGCACAGCAGCTCTGTTCTCTGACATTAAACATTCCTTCATTTATGTTCTTGCTATTGTAGCTTTTTTGGGGGGAGCGGGGGTGGCTGTTGGATATGAGGTTCCAGTCCCTTGGTCTTGGTGTTATCGACACTATGCTCTAACCAGCTGAGCTAACCAGCCAGTCCCATTCTTGCTACTTTAGGATTCATACGGGCTCCATAAGTATTTTTTAAATTGTGCTATTTTAAACTTTTCCATTGTTTTATTTTTCAGAGAAATGGAAGGTGAGCTTGATGTTGTTTGGGAGTCTACCTCCAAAGAAAACCAAAGAATCCGAGAACTTCTCCAGGCCACACTACAGAGGACAGGCATGTGGGACAACACCAGAGCTTTTGAGGACCCCTGCCTCGATGGCATTCCTCGGGGAGACCCACTGGATGGCTACAATTTCAGCTACTGTGACGTGAAGCCTCCTGCCACTACCTACCAGTCTGAGGGAGCCCCTGGGTTAGGCCACACAGCCTAAAAGGTCTGCCTTACACAGGCTGGGGAAAGGTGGCTTCTGTCCCCAGGAAGATAGCCAACAGTGCCAAGGGGCAATGCAGAAGCCCACCAAGTACTGCAGGCAAAGAAGATATAAACTATCTCAGAATTTTTTTTTTAATGGCTGGGGATCAAACCCTGGGCCTTGGTGTTCTCAGCACCACACTCTAACCAACTGAGCTAACCAGCCAGCCTGTATCTCAGAAATTTAATCCATTTTTAACATTTTGCTATATTTTAATAATGTGCTGCTGAAATACTTTTTAGCCAGTGCATGTCCTTTGGTCCCATTGCTGCTGAGGCTGGCTCTGTGACACCCATTGTTCAGGTTAATAGGTGGGCTGCTGAGCTGGCCTGTCTCCTGGCTCCTAGATCTGTAGCTGGGAAAGTGCTGGATGAGTGAGTGTACTGGGATGAGCCAGCCAGGAGAAGCAGCAGTAATCATAGCCATGTATCTGCTCGGGGTGCTATTCTCCTGTTGGGCAAAAAGTAAGGTGCTGGTACTTATGCCCTGGTAAATTGTACAAACCTGTTTTGCCCTCTCCCCTAGCCCTTCTCTATCCTCCCGTGAAGGTAATTTATTCTGGGGCCACATACCCCCCCACACACCTCTTTGATGAGAGCCCTGGCTTTGAGCACCAAGGTGGGGTCCTTTCCCCACTGCTGCCACCAAGAAACATACCAGGGTGTCATGGTTCTGTTCCAGTCTGTGCCACCTCCTCAGGTAGATTATCCCAGCCTCTCAGGACCATTCACTGGGACTTCCTGGTGGAAATGCCAGCTATCTAGGGCCACTTGTCCCAGACATGCTGGAAGAACTCAGGGACTTCAGGCTACAAAGAACCCTAAACTGTGGGACAGAAGTGGCATAATCCTAGAACACATCCTTTTACAAACCCCCTCACAACTAAGTCCTGTGTTGTTTCAGGTGTGAAGTAGGCCTCAGTACTGGTCCTTGGTCATATATAGAAGTTATACATGTGACCTTTGATCTTTGATTATGAGATGGAAAGTTGAGATAGAAAATCATAGTTCTTTTACATTGTATTAGGCTTGTTCAACAGTTAAGCCATTCTAATTTAATTTTATTTTACAAGCGTTAGAAAGTCTCAACAGGATTTAAAACTGTATCATCTCCCTAGGAGATGACCTAGCAAGTAACTTTGATGTTATCTCAAAGGAATTTATACCAACGGTCCAATAATCTGTAGTTAGGCTGAAAGGTGGCAGCAGCCCAGCAAGTCTCATGCTCCGGAGGTGGCTTGTCAGCGAGAACATTGCTGTCGTCATCATTACCTAAGGCATGCTTTGATGTCCCCATCTTTTTCTGCCTTTTGTTCCCTTGAGAAGTGAACATTCATAATTTCTGCTTTACATTTAGCATACATTACAAACATGGTGACCCCTGAACCACATTGTGGCCAGGGCCGGGGTGGCGGTTCTACAGCACTTGCCCTCTGCCCAACCACCGCTGGGTGCTGTAGGAAATGAGCAGATGAGCTGAGAGTCCAGGATGCAAAGGAGGGCAAGACACACAAGGTGGAGGAAGAAAAAGCAGCTGAGAGGCACAGGGAACTTGCACAGTACCAAGAAAGCACAGAGACTGCTGGGTGCCTCATGGAAGAATTGGTATGCACTGGCCCTTGCAGAATGGACAGGGTTTCAGGAGCTGGAGAAGGGCAGAGAGGGCTCTTGTCAGCAGAGGCCAGAACTCCAGAGCAGCAGGCAGGTTTTTTGGCTGGAGGTTGGGGTGGGAAATGAGGCCAGACTGGACCAGCGTGAGCTGGGACTGCTGGGAGGGGCTCCTGTTCATTTCATCCTGCATGTTTCCAATCTTGGCAGGAAATTGTTCTGCTCTTTCTTGGTCCTGATAAGGTTTAATGTAGCACTGGGAAGTTCGTGATCAGGTTGAAAGTAACCAAAGTAAAACAGCTATAAAACATGACCCACGAACTCAAATGAGCCCTGCTGGCTTTGGCATTATTTAAAAACAGCCCAGGGAAATCAGAACTGAGTGGAGAGCAGGCAGGGGCATAGTGTGCATGCAGGAGCCAGTTTGTCATGACAGCCAGTGAGAGCCGTCCTCAATTTTCAAGCTGACCTGGGCAGAGGAGCAGTGGGATCAGAAGCGACAACTTAACCCCTCAACCTCTGAGAAAGGAGAGACCCCACCTTTCCCATCTTCATTTATTTATGCAGCAGATATACACTGGGTGCTTATCTACGTGCACTGTTCCAGGTCTGAGAACGACA
>NW_007733197.1:19255-20253 GCF_000696425.1 Galeopterus variegatus
TATGGGAAAGCTTTGATGTGTGCTGGCACACGTGTGGAGGTGACTACCTTTTCAACTGTAAATTTCATGAAATCTAAATCAAGTATATCTGATAAAAATCTGGCACCCAATTTGAGTTTAAATGTAAAATATATACAAGATTTTGAAGACTTAGCATGAAAAATAGTGCAAAATATCTCACTAATAATTTTTATACTGATTTTATGTTGAGATAAAATTTTTTATATATGGGGTTAAATAAAATACAATATTAAAAATTAATTTCACCTTTTTTAAACTAAAAATGTGGCTACCAGAACATTTTCAATTACATACGTGGCTCACATAATCTTTCTCTGTTAGTGCTATGAAGATCTAAGTGTGAAAAGCAAAACAAAGCTTCTATTCATTCACAGCCTTTCAGAGCAAAAAAGAAAAAAATAAGTTTCTAGAAGATAATCCATGACTTTGGGTCAGGGAAGGATTTCTTAAGACACCAAAAGCACTAACCATAGAAGAGAAGAGTAATACTCTCAACTACGCTGAGATTCTCTTCTCCTCACCCAAGTGAGGGACAATCCGGCAAGTTGGGAGCAGCACCGACAGCTGGTGAGGCCTTCAGTTGAGAGCACACAAAAGGCTCCTGCAAAGCAAGGGCGAGGACAGCCCATTGGGAATGGCACGACATTTAACCTCATCAGATAATGTTAGTGTAAGGGCTTTGGGAAACAATTTGTTGTTATCTGGTAAGGTTGAAAATGTAAACAGCCATTGACCCAGCAGTTCCGTTCCCGTAGGTATCGTGTGTATGTTTATATTCTAGAGAAACCCCTACATGTGTACACCAAGAAAAAAATACACAAATACAGAGTAGCATGTTGCTAACAGCAAAAATAGACAGACGTCTTTGAGGCAGTGTGATGAATGACATTCAGTGGAATGAACCACGCACTTCAACAGATGGTACCAAACAGGGAGGCTCAGCAGATACAGACAGTATGGTTCCAATTGTATAATCC
>NW_007733197.1:20763-38657 GCF_000696425.1 Galeopterus variegatus
AGTAGCATGTTGCTAACAGCAAAAAAAGACAGACGTCTTTGAGGCAGTGTGATGAATGACATTCAGTGGAATGAACCACGCACTTCAACAGATGGTACCAAACAGGGAGGCTCAGCAGATACAGACAGTATGGTTCCAATTGTATAATCCTCAGAAACATGCAAAACTAAGCAGTATATACTCGGGATATATATGTGTGCACATGATCATTTTTTTTCTAGTGTTTTTATTATTTAAAAAAATATTTTTTTTTTACATTCTAAGATGTTGCAGAGCAGTTGGGGTGGAAGGAGAGAGGAAGGGGGAAGGGGATAGGGTGGGAGGACAAGGAGGGGGGTGGGGGGCATGGTTGAGGCCCATGGTTCCCCCCTCATTCCAGCAGATGAGCCCGGGGGGCTTCTGGCGGCGGCTCAGTCATGGCTGGGCTGGATGCGGACTTAAGGGGGACATGGCTGAGGCCCTCAGTTCCCCTCACCCCAGCTCCAACGCTTGGGGCACTTCTGGCAGCAGCCTAGTCGTCACTGGGCTGGATGTGGACATTGGGTAGGTGTGGATGAGGCCCTCAGTCCCCCACTATCCCGGCTCGGGAGCCTGGGGCATTTCCAGCAGTGGGTTGGTAGTCTTTTTTGAGCTGGATGCGGACATTGGGGGGACACAGCTGAGGCCTTCAGCCCCCCCGCCCCAGCTTGGGAGACTGGGGTGCTTCTGGCGGTAGCTCAGTGGTCATCATTGCGCTGGATGTGGATGTCCAGGGGCATGGCTCAGGCCCTCGGGCTACCGCCGCCCTGGCTTGGGAGCCTAAGCACTTCCAGGGCCAACTCAGTGGCCATTGCTGGGCTGGATTTGGATGTCGAGGGGGTGTAGCTGAGGCCCTCGGCCCCCCATCGCCCCAGCCTGGGAGACATAGGTGCTTCCAGCGGTGGCTTGGTCATCACTGGGCTGTATGCAGATGTTGAAGGGGCGTGGCTGAGGCCCTTGGACCCCCCCCACACCCTGACTTGGGAGCCCAGGGCACTTCTAGCAGGAGCCCAGTGGTCATTACTGGGATGGATGTGGATGTTAGGGGGGTGTGGCCAAGGCCCTTGGTTCCCACCTACCCTAGCTTGGGAGCCCAGGGTGCTTCCAGCAGCAGCTGGGTGGTAGTCACTGGGCTGGATGCAGACATTAGCGGGGGGGGCCTGGCTGAGGCCTTTGGCCCCTCCACCCTGGTTTGAGAGCCTAGGAGTGCTTCTGGCAGCAGCCTGGTGGTTGTTGCTGGGCTGGATGTGGATGTGAGGGGGCATGGCTGAGGCCCTCAGCCCTCTCCCTACCCTGGCTTGGGAGTCCAGGGAGCTTCTAGTCCTTCTAGGTTTTATAGGTTTTCTTTGGTGGTGTTAGACATTTACTGGTTCATATCAAAATTTTGTCTCTGATCTGTGGGTTTTCTGCTTTTTCTTTTAGTTCTGTGTTGGATTATTAGCTACTTCCACCACTTAAAATCTGCACTGGAACTAACTTGTCCTTTGCTTACTTGAGCCCTGTGGTTGAGCTAAAGTGCTGCTTTGCTGCTGATTCCCTGGGGAAGGCTTTCTGTACAGCTCAGGTTTTAATTGTTGACCTTGTAAGCACTTCCAGGTCTTGTGAGGTCCAGTACACCTGGATTGTGGGGAAAATCTGGTCTGGACCTGAGTCATCAAAAAACTGCACCTCCTGCAGTTCCATATTCCTGACCAGTCTCCAATGAGTGGTCCTGTGCTGTTAGTCTGATAGCAGCTCCCTTACAGGTGACTTGACACTTTTCTCTGGCTTCTTTTAAGATTCTCTCTTTGTCTTTGAGCTTTGTCAGTTTGACTATGACGTGTCTTGGACAGGATCTTTTTGGGTTGAATCTGTTTGTGGATCTTTTAGCCTCCTGGATGTGAAGGTCCACGTCTCTCCTCATACCTGGGGAGTTTTCCATTATTATTTTGTTGAACAGGTTTTCTATGCCTTTCCTTTTCTCTCCCCTCCTGGAACACCCATGATTCAAATATTTGTGTGATTAATGTCTGTTAGCTCTCTTAGATTTTCTTCATTTTTTAAATTTATTTTTTCCCTTTTTTTTTTTGCCTGCCTGGGTTGTTTCAGAAAGACTGTCTTCAGGGTCAGAAATTCTTCTGCTTGTTCTAGCCTGCTGCTTAAGCTCTTGGTTGTGTTTTTTATTGAGTGACTCTTTCAGTTCCATGAGTTCTGCTCCATTCTTTTTTAAGCTGTTCATCTCTTTGTCAATTTCCTCCTTCATATCCTGGATTTTTTTTTCTCATTTCATTATGTTGTCTGAGTCTTCTCTTATCTCAGTGAACTTCCTTAAGATTGTTGCTCAGAATTCCTTTTCAGTCATTTCAAGAGTTTCCTGCTCTATGAGGTCTGGTATTTGAGAATCACTGTATTCTTTGGTGGTGTCATATTGTCTTGGATTTTCATATTTCTAGTATCTCTATGTTGACATCTGGTCATCTGGTAGAGCAATTGCTTATTCTATTACTTTAGTGGGCTTTGAGAAGAGAGGTGTCCTCTTTTTTTTCCAGTCTCTGTTGGTGACTCTCCTTGTGTCAGTGCAGTCAGGTGTCTGGAAGGCCACCTGCATGGTGGCTGTGGCTACTGCTGTGACATCAAGCAGCTTTTGCAGGAGCTGTGGCTGTGGTGGGCCACCTACACAGAATTGGTGTTGTCTTTTTTTTTTTTTCTTTTTTTAAAAAGATGACCAGTAAGGGGATCTTAACCCTTGACTTGGTGTTGTCAGCACCACGCTCTCCCAAGTGATCTAACTGGCCAACCCTATACAGGGATCTGAACCCGTGGCCTTGGTGTTATCAACACCACACTCTCTCAAGTGAGCCACAGGCCAGCCCTAGAACTGGTGTTTTCAGCATGCTCCTTTACTGCTTCTGGGCAGAGGGGGCTGCCCTAGGTTCCTGCCTAGGACCCTGGGGTGCTCTGCTTCTTGCCTGCTTCCAGGTAGAGGGGGCTACCCTCAGCTCCTGCTGTGTGTGGTAATATTACATAGAAAAGCAAAATAATCATAAATGGAAAATGTAGCTCCTGGTTACTCAGGACTAGTGGGGTGGGCTGGTGTGTATGGGAGGGTGCAGTCAGGGAGAGACATAAGGGTGACCCTCAAAGGCACTGGGAATGGCCTGCCCCTTGAGATGAGTGGTCAGCACCTGGACATTTATCATGTGTATTTTTTTGTTTGTTTGTTTGGTGGTTGGCCTGTAGGGGATCCAAACTCTTGACCTTGGTGTTTTATATTGTTATTTTTAAAACATACATAGATATCATGGGATGACTTCTTTTGTATGTATATTTAATTAAAGAATGAGTCAAGATTTTCATAATGAAAAAGAAATTCCAGGGCTGGCTGGTTAGCTCAGTGTGGTGCTGATAACACCAAGGTCAAGTGTTTGATCCCTGTTACTGGCCAGCCGCAAACAAAGAAAAAAGAAGAAATTACAGTGAATCTATTCAGAAAAGCAAATGGGACATGAAACTGCAGAGGCAAATCTTTCAAGAAGTGCTGTCTAGTTGCAGGGAGAAGTGAGACAGAGCTGACAGTCCTGTGGGGTCAAGGGACTTTGGGGAGATAGATGTTTGTCCTCCAGTGAAAATGAAAGAGCAGAGTAGGAGACAGCAGGAAGGAGAGGCCTGAGAAGACAGGAGAGGATTCCAGGCAGCCTCCGGCCAGCACAGGGCCCTTCAGCTGAGGTCCCAGGAGAGAAGGTGGAGCCCATGGCCCAGATCCTCCATCGCGTACAGATTCCAGAAGATGAAGGACTGCCCAGGGTGGGGCTTTGCAGATATGTACAGTGGGGTAGGGGAGGGGACAAGGGCGTGCCTGGAACAAAGGCCACAGGCCGTGGAGACAGGTGCGGGGGTCACTTGTGATCTCAATCAGCCTAAGAACTGCCACAGGGAAATCCCTGCCCCTGGAATGTCCTGCTCTGAGGCAACCACTTCCCTCCTCTTTAGCTATTTCTTCTGGAATTACCTCCATCATTCTTGGCAAAAAGCATATCCGTTTAGTCCCTTCAGTCTTCCATCAAGCCCTAGATTCACCAGTAACTCTAGGCTGCCTAAATTATGGGGCCAAGGGGGGAAGGGGCCTCTTCTTTCAATAGCGCATGTGTTGAGCCTTCCACGGGGCCTCTTTCTAGAAGAAAGAGAGGCCCAGGCTGGTTGCCTGGCTCCATGTTGTGACCCAGCCCTGTTTTCACCCCGCCCCTCTCCCCTCTTCTCTCTTCCGGAGTCGGGGTGCCTACTGTGCCTTTCTGTCCTTCAGGAGACTCCACCCACTCCTGTGTACCCTGTCAGCCAACACAGCTGCCTTCTCCATCTCCTGTCCATCCTTCAAAACTGGTGGACATTTCTCATTGTGCATAGGACATTATTTATTTATGATTCTTTAGTGGGGTCCGCAGAGGGGGTGGGGAGACACATGTCCATCTCCCAGTCAACAGGCCCCATGGCAGCGCAGTCAAGGCCTGTCTTCCATGGAGGGCATGGATTTTCCAAGGTGTGGGGGCTTCAGAGCTGTGGAGCTAAACTGAGCTTCCCTTCAGAATGGGCCATTTACTCCTAGCTGTGGGGTCTGCTGGGCATGGGGGACACACTGAGGACGTCTGTGTGGGCTTTGGGGAGGGCATATTCGGCACGGAAGGCAGACATTAAACAACCACCGACTGTGTGTGGACAAGTACTGGGCAGGAGAAGCTGTTGTGAGGAGCGAGTGAAATGACGTGTGTGAAGGGCTGAGAACTACAGAAAGTGCTTCTGCAAGGAAGGGCCTCCACAAGCCGAGCACGGATGTCTTAGATGGAAGAGCACAGGCCCCAGCTGAGGAGGGGGCAGGAGGTCAGCTCGTGCTCTGCAGGCCCGTGGCTCTCTGGCCTGCCCCTGCCTCAGCCTGCCCCCGGGCTGCACAGCACTCGCGTGGTGCCCAGGACAGATACACCGTTTTCAAAGTGGATCCTTGGGCCGGCCCAGTGGCACACTGGAGAGTGCGCCGCTTGGGAGTGCGGTGGCGCTCCCGCCGAGGGTTCGGATCCCATGTGGAAACTGCTTCCTGCTCACTGGCTGAGCGCGGTGCGGGCGCAACACCGAGGGTTGCGATCCCGTTACCAGTCAGTAAAAAAAAGACAAAAAGGAAAAAAAAAAGTGGATGCTGCAGAAATGGGCGGAACAGGGCAGGAGCCAAAGCAGGGGGAGAAATGGGTAGATTCCAGAGGTTGAAAAGACTGGACCTGAGATGAGCTGGGCCAGAGCACAGCAGCCAAGTCTGCGCCAACCCAGAGACAGACAGATAGGAGAGGAGAGTGGCAGAGTTAGCTCCCAGGCCTTACAGGATCCTGACCCTGATCCCACCAGCTAGGGACCCACTCGTCCCCCTCAGTCCTGATGCTCGGCTCCCACCTTGTCCCCCAGAACCCCCATAGGCCTGGTGCCCCACAGAGTGCTCCGTGTGCTCCCACCCAGCCATGTGGGCATAGCATGACAGCCATGGGTGGGGGTCAACTTAGGGTCCTTGAAGTCAACAGTCTGCGAATCGCTGCTCTCTTGGCCGGATGAGCAAAATTAACTGGAAAAACTTACCAGACTCTTGCTGTGGCCTCCTAGCAAATGAGCTGCCTCAGAGCCCCCACACCTGCTCCTCCATCCACTGAGAATAGCCCCTTGGGGTCTGGACTGAGAGGGCAGTTCCCTTGGTGGACTGGCCGCCAGCCCCATGTTGGGTCGCATCCCCAGTTCTGTGCCCCTCCCCTTCCTCAGCACTGCTCTACTGTCCTGGAGGGGTCCAGAGCCTCCCCCAGCTATACAGTCTGAAGCAGGGCAACGACCTGTGCCCCTCTGTCCTCGGAGGACAGCATGTCTGTGCACACAGGTGTGCGTGTATACAAGCACGTGTGTGTAGGGGTGTGCGTTTAGGGTTTTAGGTAGGTTTGCACTTAATGGTCCTTAAAAGGTGACTGCTGAATTTAGCTCACCAGGCTTTCCTTCCACCATTGTGCAAGGGGCAAACAAAGGCAGTTTAATCAAAGAAAGCAGCTGTTACATAAACAGAGAAATTTCAATAAATGTATAGGCAGTTCATGAAAGTTGGAGTGAACCATTCACTAAACAGAGGACGGGTCTTTGCAGAGCTACCCTGCGTGCTGTGTGATTCGTGCACTGCACAAAGGGACCCAACCAAGGAATAAGGAAGGCTGGAATCTTCATGGAGGAAGAGGCACCTTGTTCTTATACTGTCCCCTCCCCAAGCTGTGAGTCCACAGCACTGTCCTCTTAAGGTTACTCCTTTTTATTTATCTTTTTACTTATTAGGGCTACTCCTTTTTAAATTGCACAGAAATAAACACTCATGGCCCTGCATCTTTATGATCTTCCACTCTGTCATAGTTATTATTTACTGTCATGGGATCAGGCTTTACTTTTGGAGACCCTCACATGTTTGAAGGGTGTTGTTCTATGTAAATTTTGGTCTTTGTTCTTAAAATGTGGACCAGTCATGTCTGTCCTTCCATCACCCTTGAGGAACCTGTGCGGGGGCTTGGGGTCAGGAGATCAAACACACCCCATGGCTTTAGTGTAGGAGATGGTTCGTGCTCAGCACTTTACCCTGCCTGGGAACACCTGGGCCACGTGGGAAGCTGTGTGACAGCAGAGGAAAGAGCCAGGGCAAGAGGCATCCTCAGGGCTTTTGTTCTCGTCCAAGGAGGAATGCGTGGAGGTTATGTAACAGCTTCTCTTTTTGAAACAATATTTTATTGAAGCATAACTTACAGTAAAATGAAACTTTTTTTTTTTTCCTTTTTGTCTTTTTTTCGTGACCGGCAACAGATCGCAACCCTCAGTGTCGCGCCCGTACCGGACCGGGACCAGCAACGGGATCGCAACCCTTGGTGTTGCGCCCGCACCTCGCTTAGCCAGTGAGCGGCCGGTCTGTATGTGGGATCTGAACCCTCGGCGGGAGCGCCACCGCACTCCCAAGCAGCGCACTGTTGCAGTGTGCCACCGGGCCGGCCCTGTAAAATGAAACTCTGAAGTGTGTAATAATGTGTCACTACATAACCACCACCCCAGTCAAGACACAGAACACATCCAATGAGTCCCCGCAAGGTTCCTGCCAGATCCTTCCTAGGCCCTGCTCGCCCAGAGGCAGCCACGGTTCTGATTTCTACCACCAAAGCGTCCTCTTGCTTGATCTAGAACCACCATCCAGAATGTACTCCTTTGTGTCTGATCCTTTTGCTGGACACAACCGTTTGAGGTGCGTCCGTGTTGATGCATGTATCAATATAGTTCATTCCTTTTTATTGCTGAATAGGATTCTATTATGAATATATGTACAATTTGTTTATCCAGCCTCCTGTTGATGGACATTTAGATCATTTCCAGTTTGAGGCTGTTATGAATCAAGCTGCTGTTAACACTTGTGTATACACTTTTGTGTGAACATATGTCTTCATTTCTTTTGGGTAAATACCTAGGGGTGGATTTGCTGCATCATGGGAGTGTTGTTACATCATGTACATTTATGTAAGAACCTTCCAGCACATAAGGACAAATACTGTATGATTTCACTTATATGAAGTATGTAGAGTAGTCAAATTCATAGAGACAGAAAGTAGAACAGTGGCTACCAGGATCTCAGGCAAAGGAGGGAATAGGGAGCTGTTGCTTAATGGGTATAATTTCTGATGGGACAGATGAAAAAGTTCTGGAGATGGATGGTGGTGACGGCTGCACGACATTGTCAGTGTACTTAATACCACTGAATGCACACTTCAAAATGTTTAAAACAGTAAGTTTTATGTTATATAGACTTCATCTCAAAAAAAAAAAATCTCCAGGCCTATTTCCTGTGCGTTTGTGCCGTTTCACATTCCCTCCCACAAGCACTGTGAGAGTTCCAGTTGCTCCACGTCTCACCAGCACTCGCTGCTGTTTGTCAGTAATGACTGTGAGAAGAAAGAGATTTAAGGAAAAAGTTTTCCTAGCATTTAGCCCCTAGAGCCCAGCCAGCAGTGGACCTGGACCCTTCATCCACCTGCACTGTCAGCAAGAGTGAAAGGCCCGGTCACCAGTGTGGGTGGCTCAGGAGTGCTCTCCTTGGGCCTGGGGTGGGCAGCCCTTCTGGTAGGGAAGGTCTGTAAGTGCCAGCCAGGCAGCAGAGGCGGGGTGAGCTGGAAGGCTGAGCCTCTTTGAATGCGCTGAGCTGAAACTTGAATCCACGCGTAAAGACTAGAAACATCATCCACCCTAAGCACAGCTGGGCAGGGCTGGGTGGCACGGGAGGGCTTGCCCTGCCTGGGTCCATGGGCCACTCCAGTCTGTTCTCACTGAGCTAGTGTCAGCAGTTAAAGAGCAGCTGGCGGTTGGGAGTGGGGAGAAGGGAGTGTGTGTGGCTGCTCTAGCCTCTCCTGGATTCTGGGACAGTGAGTCCATGGCACCAGGTGGATGAGAAACCTGCTGTCCTTCTAGTCCTCCCAGGCTTGTCTCTTCTCCCTTGTGACACGGGGGTGGTGGTGGTGTTGGAGGTGGGGAGGAAGGGCAGTTCTAGTTTCCATATGTTTGCAGGGGCTGTTGGGCTACTTTTTCAGGCCAGAGTGTTCAAATAGAAGGACAAAGGTAGTTGGAGAGGACCCAGGCTGGGCTGGTGAGGTGGACTCCAAAGGTGAGGAATCCATGAGGCAGCTTCCTGGAACTGTCAAGGCACCTGCTACTGGGGGTGCCGAGGTTGGCTCTCCGTCTCTGCACTGGGTGCTTTGTGCCCCGCTCCCCTTGTTTTCCAGTCCACTCGTGTGACAGCACTCTGTAAAGAGGGCACAGATGAGAGAGTAGCAGCACAGGGGGCCGCTGAAGTGACAGCACCTGCGCCTTGAGGTCACCAGGGGCATCAGAGTCCTGTAGCATCCGGTACTTCACCCGTTTAGGAGAGTCCTGGGTATTTCATTGAAAAAGAATTATTTTAAAATGAAGGGTCTACATGTAGTATAGACACCACACCAGAGCAGGGTTGCAAACAACAGAAACTACGCTGCCTAATGTTAAGGGAAAGAAGGAAATATTTTAGAAATGCACACTGGCGGCGCACACCGTGCTTTTGAGAAGGACTGAAACCAGGCTAGGCCTGGGGGATCTGAGGAGCTGGACACTGTCAACCTACCCTGTGCTTTTACTCTCAGGATACAAAATCCTGGGAAAGGGTGGCCTCCTGGCTGACCGGGGGCCCTGAGCCCTCCCTGTGGCTGGACAAGTGGGATTCTTTGGTTGGTAGCGACCAGGATCCCACAGAAAGGGGAAGTCCCTCAAGTAGTAGGTGCTGGGCAGACAGAAACAAGATGACCCAAACGACAACTCTCTAATAAGGATGTTTGTGCAGAACCCTCCTTCCCTGACCTCACCAGCTACCACAGCTTTTCATCATGGTCAGCCACCGTGGTTGAAAAAGGGGACAATGAGGGCCGGCCTGGTGGCGCACTGCTACAGTGCTCCGCTTGGGAGCACGGTGGCGCTCCCGCCGAGGGTTCGGATCCCACATACGGACCGGCCGCTCACTGGCTGAGCGAGGTGCGGGCGCAGCACCGAGGGTTGCGATCCCGTTGCCGGTCACGAAAAAAGACAAAAAGGAAAAAAAAAAAAAAAAGAAAAAGGGGGTCAATGATAATGATAGTGACAAGGCGTGGGATTAGGGAGCAATGCCGGAAGTCACATTTTGGGAAAAAAAAGATGAAACTGAACAAGCACAGGTTTCCCCTAACAGGTTATCTATGAGCAACTGCACTACTTGGAACTCATAAAAATGATGGGCAAAGTTCTAAGGCAGAATCGTATTACTCCAATAGTTCTGGGCTACAGATATAGACGTAGGTTGTTCCCAGATAAGAGTTCTGAAATTATGCTTTCCTTGCTAATTGTTTTATGGTTAGACTGTAAGTCCTTGACACTGAAAGACTTTGCACATTCCGCTGACTGTTCATGAGTTCTGGCTGGAATTCAGGTAGGAAAGGGAATACCTGTCATACCTGTGTTGTACCAGTTATGCCTGTTATACTTGTGTTTTGGGTCCCCCACAAATCCCAAACTATTGTCAGCAGCAATGGGAAGGAATCTAAGACCAAGAGAGCTTAATGAATAGAAGCAAGTTTGAAAACTCCAAGGCAGGTCTGGAATAAGTTTTGAGTGGTAAAGGAAGATTTAACCTCTGCCTGAATGTTTGCCAGAGACCCTGTCTCTGTCACGAGGAAGGTGAATCAGAGGACACCCAGATGGGTAGCCCAGAGACTGCAGAGAAACAGATTTACACTACTGGGTTAAACACGGCCTTAAAAATCATTACAGGAGAAGGGAACCAAATACGCCCCAAATATAAGATAAAATAAAACGCAGATGGTATTAATATCTTCAAATGACAAGCATCTTTGCAATCAGAAAAAGCATAGTTTGAAAGTGAAGGTCAAGAGCTTTAGCAGAAATTTAAGAAATAATGGAGTTGTATGAAGCTTCCTAGGAAATTAATTGTAAGGGGGAATTGACTGCAGGGAGGTAGATTCAGCCATGTGGTGGAAGAGCTGCATACATAATGAGCCAAAGGTCTTGAAGAAGCACTGGGAAAAATTTTGGTTTTTTAATCAAATCCATATTGTTTTCCATGAGAAAAAAACTTACGATAATTGATTGAACACTCACTCTGTTGGGGTGGGAGTGGGGTGAGAAACACAGCTTTAAGAAATGCTCACCATGGAACAAAAATGAACTGAAATAGAGATTTGTGACTTGCCAAAATATTCTCATGCCCAGATGTTCCATACTCAGCACTTGGCAGGAGATCTGTGTTCACAGAGAACACTCAAGTTCAGTGGGTAACTTTTGCAATTCTCAAGGTCCATCAGGGGGTGCAATATATTTAGTCCCGTTTTACAGATTTAGAACTTGATGCTTGGAGAGGGGCTTAGTGACCCTGAGGCCACGTGGCTAGTGGTGGGGTTGCAAGGACCACCCCTCCATCCTGCCCTCTTCAGCCCACTGGGGGCAATCTTGATCCAGGGAGTATTCTGCAGCATTTTGCAAATAGAGAGGGGCCAGATGCTACGATATGAGTGCTGCAGTGTTAGCAGATACTTTAGGAGAGACCGCAGCAAGCCCCTGGGCAGGTCCTGCCGCTGCCTCTGGCTTCTACTCTCCAGGCACCCATGGACCAGCACTCTGCTCAGGGCTCTGGCCAGGGTCAGCAGGCTTGGCCCTCCTAAGAGCAGAGGTGACAAACTTCTAAATCAGGACTCTGGCTCTGGGACAGCAAGGATCATGCCCACGTTCTCCAGATGGTTTTGAGGGATGACACTGAGAAATCTGTCCTCTCAGATTTGCCTGTCCCAAAGTGCTCCCAAAGTGACCCCCAGAGACTCACCCAGTTCTGTCCTGTGATTTTGGTCCTATCCCGATATCTGGGATGCTGGAGATAACAGCAACAATGCTTCGGGCTGTGTCCCTGCTGTCTTCCTCCTCTCTGACAAGGAGCCTTCTTCCCAGAGGAAGCCCTTCTCTGAGATAAGGGTTTAGAGCTGCCACCTGGTGGGGGTAGGGGTGGGTCTGCCTGTGACCCCTCTCTGAGCACAGCCAGAACCTTTGCTCCCCTCCTGAGATAGCCAGACCCATGGAGGCGTGGGTTGGGGCCAGAGCTCTGTGGCTTTGTGCTTCTTGACCCCTGTGGGCCTCAGTTTCCCCACTGAGCAAGTGAGAGTGTGGAACTGATGACATGTTGTGCCCCTTTTCCACTCTTCAGTACAGTGAACATGGGACAGGGCTGCTTGAACAGCCCAACCACCAAATCCGGTGGGCATGTGGCCAGAGCTGCAGGGTCTGCACTTTGTCAAGCCCAGTCACTGGCAAAAGTGAGTGCGAAGGCCTTGCCCACCCTCCCACCTGCTCAGTCAGAATCACATGGAAAGCTGGCCAATACCCTGGAGGAAATTCCTTGGTGAGTATCGCAGCAGTTACTGTTTCTGCTGCCTGACTTGAGTTGTAAATACAGCCTATTAAAGTAATAAAAGTCAGTTTCAAAGTTTGTCCCTTCTGATTCCCAAAGATAAAAGAAAGCATTATTTCTACTCTTTAGAGAGATTTCTCCTTACAAGATACAGCTGATTTGGGGAAATCTGGTTTTAAAATAATCTAGTTAAAAATGAACAAACATTTTCGGAGAGAAACTGGCTTGCCTGACCCCTCCCTTTTGTGTATGGTGTATCTAAGCTTCATTGCTTTAAAAAAAAGTGTTTAATAATTACCTTTGTTGACCTCTGTACCTTCTGGCTTCCTTCACTCCTGGACACAAGACATGGCCATTCCTAGGCCTCAACTGTGCAGACGCAGCCAGCTGGTCAGCGGGGCCGGCAGCTCCTCTGGCTCTGCAAGGTCAGGGAGGAAGGTAAGGCTGGCAGGGTGGAGGAAAGGCTCTTTGGGCTGAGGCCTGGGCAGAGAATTTACTTAGAGAGAGTCCAGTACATGACCATCTCCTAGCTCAGTCTTGAACTAATTTTTCCTCAGCAATTTTTTTCAATCTTTGCATCACTCAAGGAAAAAGCACCTATACTGTGGATGTATTACATGTGAGGTGCCCTTATTCTGGGAAGGAATTACAGGAAAAATATTCCTTCTTCGGACTTGATTCCGCTAAGTATATTCCAGTTATGTTTAAAAATATTTCTTTTTACTTTTGAAAAAAAAAAAAATGAAGTGGGACCGTGGAGGTAGAACACCTTGCAAGAATGTCCTGCTGAGGATTAGGAGATGATAACACAGGCAGGTGAGACAGGAGACAGCTGAGCCTTGTAAAAGAGCTCCCCGAGGCCTGAATGCTATTGACTTATTTTTACTCCTGGGGCTGAGCAAATTTTCCCCAAGGAACTGACAGCTGTGCTTTCCTGAAACATTAGCGAGTCATTTGTTTTTGGAGTCCGTTCCCAGCCCCCCTGATGCAGCAGCGGTAGCGAGAAGAGCCTTTCACCTTGCCCGCTGCTGAATCAAGATCGGCCCATGCCCTCCTCACAGCCTCCTGGAACGAGCAGGAGGGAAAAATGGAGACAAACCTGAGAAAACGGAGAGAGGATGAGAAGTCGATCCAGAGTAATGAACCCAAGACCACAGCTCTCCAGAAAGAGGTAAGGCGGGCCCTTCCCAGGTCACGTGGGGAGGTCCCCCGCTGTCCCTAGTGACCAACCAACCAAAGATATGATTTTCTTTTTCCATTTTGACTATTTCCTTTATTTTCTGAAATTCAGATCAAATTTTCAGTTGTTTTAAATGGAAATTATTATGCAAGCAATATAAAGTCAGCTGAATCTCCCAAAATTGCCTACAGTATTACAGCATTACACATGATAGTATTTGAATGATAATTCTTTTGTTTTTATTTTTAATTTTTTTTAATTGGCAGATACTGTGTTTTTATCACATACAACATGATATTCTGAAGTACGTGCACACTGTGGAATGGTTAACTCTAGCTAATCAACAGATGCGTTTCCTCACGGTTATTTTTGTAGTAAGAGCTTATAACATCCACTCTACATTTTTCGAGAGTGCAATATATCATCATTAACTCTAGTCACCTTGCTATACAGTAGATATGATTTTTGACTTGCAAAGTACATCTTTTTTTTTTTTTTCCTTTTTTGTCTTTTTTTCGTGTCCGGCAACGGATCGCAACCCTCCGTGTCGCACCCGTACCGGACCGGGACCGGCAACGGGATCGCAACCGTCGGCGCTGCGCCCACACCTTGCTCAGCCAGTGAGCGGGAACCGGTCTGTAAGTGGGATCCGACCCCGCGGCGGGCGCGCCGCTGCGCTTCCCAAGCGGCGCACTGTAGCAGTGCGCCACCGGGCCGGCCCAGCAAAGTACATCTTTTTTTTTTTTTTTCCTTTTTTGTCTTTTTTTCGTGTCCGGCAACGGATCGCAACCCTCCGTGTCGCACCCGTACCGGACCGGGACCGGCAACGGGATCGCAACCGTCGGCGCTGCGCCCACACCTTGCTCAGCCAGTGAGCGGGAACCGGTCTGTAAGTGGGATCCGACCCCGCGGCGGGCGCGCCGCTGCGCTTCCCAAGCGGCGCACTGTAGCAGTGCGCCACCGGGCCGGCCCAGCAAAGTACATCTTTTTTTTTTTTTTTCCTTTTTTGTCTTTTTTTCGTGTCCGGCAACGGATCGCAACCCTCCGTGTCGCACCCGTACCGGACCGGGACCGGCAACGGGATCGCAACCGTCGGCGCTGCGCCCACACCTTGCTCAGCCAGTGAGCGGGAACCGGTCTGTAAGTGGGATCCGACCCCGCGGCGGGCGCGCCGCTGCGCTTCCCAAGCGGCGCACTGTAGCAGTGCGCCACCGGGCCGGCCCAGCAAAGTACATCTTTAAGTGAATAACTCTCTGGCCTGACTTCTTTACCTCTTGCCTACGAACTCAGCATATTCTTTTGAAGTTCATACATGTGTGCTTCTGTGCAACTGGACAGATGGGGCCAGAGGGGAAGGTATTTGCTCAAACCAATGGCTTTTTCAGGGATGGTCAGAGAGGGCCTTCTGATGCTTAGGTCCCCTGTACAGCATCTTCTCCAAATATCTCCCTCTGATGTTTGAATATTGGTGGTGATAGAAAACCTACTGCCTCCAGCAGTCGCCCGTCCTGTCCTAGATGGGTCTAGCTGGATGGTGAGTCTGACGTAGGCATACACTAAGGTGGAACATAGCTAGGAGACGGGGCTGGCCTGGGACCTGGAAGGAAGGGGAGATTTGGGGGTGGTATGGAGGCAGAAAGGAGCTTGGCACTCCACACTGTGCCAGTCTCAGGGCTTCAGGCTTATAGGAGGAGACAAGCAGGGTCCACAGAGAGCTCAGGATGGCTTCAAGGACAGCATGAGGGGGCTGAGGTCTGGCTGGGGCCTCCGGGAGCTCCTGGCCTGGCGACAGGGGGCACAGAGGAGGGATGGCACTGAGGCTTTGGGGCCTGACCATGTATTGGCCTGGGATCGTGGGTCCCTGGGAGTCAGGTGATGGGCAGCAACACCCTCCCTCTCTGCTGGTCTCAGGCCTGACTCCAGTGATGTCCTCTTGGAACCCTGGTGGCCCTTCAGCCACACAGAGCACAGCTGAGCAAACGCCAGGCATGTTCTAAACTCAGGCAGCTTCGGGATGAATGCAGACCTTGTCTGAATCAGAACCAGGTGGTCCCTCAGCGGGAGGGACTCTGGAGGGGCCCAGATGTCAGTGAGCCACACCGTCAGCCCTGAGGAGGACCGAGGAGAGGAGGAAAGCTCGAACTGCCCTCGCCCCAGCCTGGGAGGCTCCCTGGCCCTGAGGCTGGAATGGAGGCTGGCACTGCTCCCCAGGGACTCCACCAGTGTGTGCTGAGTCCCCTGGGCAGCCAGCCTGCAGCGGGATCTTACTCGTCCTCTGGGATCTAATTCTCAGTACAGCCCCAGCCCAGACGAGCAAACACAGACATTGTTCACTTCATGCTCCATATTGGTGTAAAATTTACATACAGTGAAAGGCACAGTGCTCAGTCTGATGAGCTTTGACAAATGTATCATCCAAAAAAGCTCCCTCTTGCCCGTTTCCAGGCAGAGCCCCCAGCCCTGAATTTCTATCACTGTGGGTTAGTTTTTCCTGTTCTTGAACTTCGTAGGAATGTGATCATCCTGTGTATACCTGGGCCGAGTTTTGTTCTGAAAATCTTACACCCTAGAAAGTGGCATCAAAGAGAGTTCTCAGCTCCCAAATGTTTCAGCCCCTGGGGGCCCCACTGCTCACCCCACATGGCCCCTCCGGCCGGGATGCCAAGGCTGACCGCACCTTTGCTGGGGTGGAGTGCCTGCCTTTCTGCTCAGCTGACAGGCGAATCCCGAGGGCCTGCCTTGCTAGTGATCTGTTTGCTAACTCAGCCTTTCTGTTGAGGGCAGTGAGGGCTGTAGTTGGGAGAATGGAACCAGAGCCAGGTCTACCCCTCTGGCTGTAACTTAACCTTGCTGTGCCTCAGTTTCCTCCTTATAAAATGGGGGTGATCTGGTATACCCTACTCATGGGACTGTACAAACAAAGCCCTGGGAACAGTGCCCTCGTGTTATCACTGCAACAGCACAGGGCAAAAGTGCCTGGGCAGGGGGTTCGGTTGGGGCTGCATTGGCCATACCCAGCAGGGGCTAGGGGCTCATGTCCTGCCCTCCGAGCTGGGTCCTGCTGGCAGCATTAACCCTCCCTTCCTTCCTCCCCATCCAAGTTGGGCCTGCTCAGCAGCATCTCCATCATCGTGGGCACCATCATCGGCTCTGGGATCTTCATCTCCCCCAAGTCTGTGCTCAGCAATGCGGAAGCTGTGGGGCCCTGTCTCATCATATGGGCAGCCTGTGGGATTCTTGCAACACTGGGTAACAGATGCTGCTCCCTGGCGACCTCTCCCTGTTGAATATGCGGGGCACAAGCTATGCAAGCACTATCTGCCACTGCTGGGCTCCCTTTCCATGCATGTGTGGCAAATAAGTGCAAATCGAGCTGTGGCTAAATGTCTGATGGCAGAACTCAGGGCTGTCCCGGGAGAGAAGACCACGGTGGGTCCCTGTAAGCACAGCCCCCAGAGAGGAGGAAGGGTCCCTTGTTCTGGGGCCATGCCTTACAAGGAGCCTGAGGGATGAGGAGCCTCCTTTGTGTTCCAGGTGCTCTATGCTTTGCAGAGCTTGGCACGATGATCCCCAAGTCAGGGGGCGAGTACCCTTACCTGATGGAGGCCTTTGGCCCCATTCCCGCCTACCTCTTTTCCTGGACCAGCCTGATAGTCATGAAGCCTGCATCCTTTGCCATCATCTGCCTCAGCTTTTCCACGTATGTTTCTGCACCCTTCTACTCAGGCTGCCAACCTCCTGACATTGTCATTAAATGCCTGGCTGCCACTGCCATCTGTGAGTACCCAAGCTTGAAACCCCAAGCAGGGGTCAAAAAAGACCTGGCACAGATGATGTCAGGGAGACTCTGGCTTGGGCTCCTCCATGACTCAAAAGAGACCATGGCCTGGAGGCTCTGGTGTGAGGTGGGGCAGGGTCTGGCATTGGCCTCTGCCTTCCCTGCAGGTGTCACCTGCCAAGCCACATCTGGACTTGTCTGGGGATGCAGGGAGGGGCCATGGCAGACTGAGGCTCTTGGCTCAGGACCTAGCCACTTCTCCCTTGCTTTCTGAGGCAGCCCCTGCTGATCTCAAAGGTCATCATGAGGTGTATTTGAAAGGTCCTTAAACTCCCTTGTTTGGATCTGCCCTCATTTATCAGTAGATAAATGGCAGGGCGGGGGGAGGAGGGGAATGTAAGAACAGAAAGGAGGCTTTCCAGGGCCTTGCTGAAAACCATAAACACAGAACATCACGTCTGACCCTTTCCAGTGTTCATCACAACAGTGAATGCACTGAGCGTGCGGCTAGGCAGCTACCTCCAGAATGTCTTCACAGCAGCCAAGCTGGTGATCGTGGCCATCATCATCATCAGTGGACTCATCCTCCTGGCTCAAGGTGACCAACACAGGATGGGAGGGTGGGCACCATGCAAGAAGCACACACTGTACCTCCTTTTCACCTGGAGTGGCCTCTCCCCATAAGCATCTCTCTAAGGAAGCATGGCAGGAACTTGGCAGAAAGAATCTTTATTTATTTATTTATTTGTTCTTTTTTATTTTATTTTGTCGATATACAATGTGGTTGATTATTGGGCCCATCACCGAAACCCCCCTCCCTCCTCCCTCTCCCCCCTCCCACGCAACAATGTCCTTTCTGTTTGCCTGTCGTATCAACTTCAAGGAATTGTAGTTGTTAAGTCTTCTTCCCCTCCCCCCCCCCCCCCCCCTTTTTT
>NW_007733197.1:38802-48098 GCF_000696425.1 Galeopterus variegatus
TCCCTCCTCCCTCTCCCCCCTCCCACGCAACAATGTCCTTTCTGTTTGCCTGTCGTATCAACTTCAAGGAATTGTAGTTGTTAAGTCTTCTTCCCCTCCCCCCCCCCTGGTTTTTTTTTTGTGTGTGTGTGTGTTTATTTATTTTTAGCTCCCAGGCAGAAAGAATTTTTAGCTTCCCAACTTTTCAGAGTTTGTTTAATAGCCTGAGGTCATGAGTCCCTCACGTAGAGATGAATGCAAAGTTGAAATGTGGTCAACTGACACCCACTGTTCACCGTCTACCTTAATTACAGGAAATACAAGGAATTTTGAAAATTCTTTTGAGAGCACAAAAGTATCTGTGGGAACTATCAGTCTGGCATTTTACAATGGACTCTGGGCGTACGATGGATGGTGAGGCTCTCCTAAGATGTCTTATGTCTGTTTGTGGGGTTTCTTTAGGCTACTTTATTTTTTATTTATTTTATTATTATTATTTATTATTATTATTATTATTTTTTTTTGGTGGCTGGCCAGTACAGGGGTCAAGCCCTGGACCTCGGTGTTATCAACACCATGCTCTAACCAACTGAGCCAACTGGCCAAATCCCCCTCTTTAGGCTACTTTAACTTCAACTTCTGTGGAAAGCAATGACTTCCCCTTTCTGGGGTTTAGTGTGACCCCAAGATTCACCTTCCAATTTACCTTTTGCAGAACACCCAATCACTCTCCTATCTATTCCTCTCAGACCCCACGGACACCGAGACACCTGCCCCTGTCCCAGTCCTGGCTGTGGCTCCAGTTCCTGAGAGCACCCTGTGCTAAGGCAGTGTTGGACCGTGTGCAGAACCCTCACCGGGCAGATACAGGCTCAGCCAACACAGAGACAGCCAGGCTGCCCCAAGCACTTGACAAGGCAAAACATACTCAACAGCACTTCCAATTAAACCTGGAAAGTACTAGGTTTAGTCGATGGGATTCTGTTTATGTCCTCTGAGGAAGAGGAATGGCCATCCACAATGCTGGTCTTTCCCTCCTGGAAAGGTTTTGTAGGTTTCATTCCCTTTTCAGACAAAGGATATTCCATTTTCTCAAAGCACCTTGGGGACTCACTATTTCCAATTATTCTTGAAAATCCACGTGACTCCCATGGTGGGCAAAGACTTGACCGACTGGTCGGTGTATAGGTCTTGGTAGGGCTCCAGGCCCCACCATCACCAGGGCCTTCCTGGAAAGAAATTACCCTGGAATTCCTGCAGGAGAATTTTCTCTACGGTGGAGAATCTTAAGTGAGGCCAGCATTTATCATGTGTATTTCACAATCTCAGCAAACGAAGTCAAGTTTATGTCACTCGTGTCACTTTTCTTTCTCCAGGAATCAACTCAATTACATCACAGAAGAACTCAGAAACCCTTACAGGTAAGAGAGCTGAGTCAGAAGACAGTAGGGAGGCGAGCACATTTCTCTTTTCCCAGACAAAAGGTGGAGCTGCTTCCTTCTGTTATTCCATCACCCCCTTCTGGACAGTGAACGTTTTCTCACAAGCTCATTGTACACTCATTAGAGCTTGGTTTTGTTTTGGGCAGTGGAGTGGTCACATACGTAGCAGAAGGAAGAACTCCAGCCTCCTTTATCTCTGGCTTATTTTGCTTTGTAAGCAATTAAATTTTATTGCCCTGGAGTCTGAGAGGAGGATTCTCATTTCAAAATATCTCACATCCCTGCTGGGCTCTGCTGTACCATAAGTCCCCTGCCTGGGTAGGCCTCAGGAAGGGCATCTGTGACCCCAGCCCACCATGGGGAGTAGGTGGAAGGCTGGCCAGGGAGGGGGGAAGGAAGGACTGATGAAAACGACAATCTCACGAGTCTCCCATGGGAGGATGCTAGTCTGACCCTGTGTCACTGCTCCTCCCAGAAACCTGCCCCTGGCCATTGTCATTGGGATCTCTCTGGTGACAGTGTGCTACATCCTCATGAATGTTTCCTACTTCACGGTGATGACCACAACCGAGCTCCTGCAGTCCCAGGCAGTGGCTGTGGTGAGTGTCCAGGCGTCTCTGCTGGAGGGGGTGTGCTGTGTGGGAAGGGATCAGGCGAGGTATCAATGCTGCAGCTGAGGTGGGGGAAGGAGGGAAGTACCTCGGGGACTGGGAGAGTGGACAGAGCAAGGCACCGCCGAGACCCAGCTGCGGTGAGAGGCCTGGAATCGAGACCCACAGCCGCCCGGGCGCGGGCGCAGCACGAGGCTGGAGTGCAGGGCTGGCTTCCACCGGGGCAGGGGTTCGGACAGACAAACGGAGAGGGGGTGAGAGCAAGGGGGCTGAAGGAGGTAAACGTGAAATGGACTGTGGAGTCCGAGCTGAGCGAGCAGAGAAGTGAGGATGCGAGGTGGTGGCGAGAGAGACGTGGAAGAGGTGGGTGTGACGGGAATTGACGTGGAAACGCCACGGGGTGATGGGGCTGGGAGGACGGAGCAGACGCAGTTCTGGTCAGCGATGAGGCCACTGAGTGGAAGGACAAGGCCATCCCGAGTGAGGGAGTCAAGGAAGTGAGGGACCAGTGTCACGGGACACTGAATGACTAAGACTTACACAGGGAGTGGTGGGTGAGAGCTGGTGGATGAGATGCTCAGAAGACAGGCAGCGCTGTGCCTGCACGAGCGGTCCCCAGTGTCCTCCCGCAGAGGAGTCACAGAGGCTGCGCCGGTGAGGCAGGCGGGGGCCGGGCTCGTCCAGGAGGGCACAGGAGCTTTTTCTGAACCAACAGTTCTTGGAGGCCAGGAAAGACCCCCAGGATTCATCTCGCTTTTCTCACCAGACATTTGGGGACCGCGTTCTCTATCCAGCCTCTTGGGTCGTTCCACTTTTTGTGGCGTTTTCTACCATCGGTGCTGCTAATGGGACCTGCTTTACGGCGGGCAGGTAGGGGATGCCCAGCCACTCACCCCTGGGGTGGGCAGGGGGTGGCGAAGCCCATTCACCCTCGAGGAAGACAAGTGCCTAAAATCCTTAGGACTCTGCCAGGTTAAACCCTTCATGGCACAAGTAGGAAAGCTGAAGTCCAGAGAAGGGAGCTGGCTTGAACCCGCATGGCAAACTGGTAAGAGGCGTGGACCGGCGTGCACACTGGGATCGGACGGGGCTGCCTGCAGTCTGGGCTCTGCCACTTCAGTGGGGCCCGAGGTTCCCAAGTGGGGGAAGGTGCTGCCAACCTCAGCACAAGGCAAAGGGAAGAGACACAGGGCAGATGAGGCGCTGGCTCGCGCGTGGTACATTTCACCTTGTGTTTTTTTCACCTGATGGTATTTCCTGAACATCTTCTCGTATTAATACTCACATATACATAAACTAGACCTGGAATTGGCAAACTTTCCCATAAAGAGCCAGACAGTAAATATTTTAGGCTTGCAGGCCATATAAATTTCGGTCACAACTACTCAGTTCTGCTTTCGTAACAAAAATACAGTCATGGTTTGTTCCAATAACATTTTCTTTACACAAACAGGTGTAGTTTGCCAGTTGTCTAGACCAAACTGGTCTGGAGACTGAAGGGCTGTGCTGTACCCCACTGCGTGACGCAGCGTAGCTTCACAAACCCTCCCTCGTGGTACGGGTGTGGGCAGTGAACATCCTGGAATACATGTCTTTGCCAAGTTGTCCAGTGTTCTAAATAGATATATTTCTTTTTTCTTTCCTTTTTTTTTTTTTTTTTTTTGGCAGCTGGCCAGTAAGGGGATCCAAACCCTTGTCCTTGGTGTTACAACACCACACACTAACCAACTGAGATAACTGCTCAGCCCTTTTAGCAATTTTGAAAGATACTTTATTAACTTAGGTAACCTTGCTGTGCAATAGATCACCAGAACTTATTCATTCTGTCTGAAACCCTTTGATCAACATGTCCCTTTCCCCACATAACCCTTTACCCCTTCAGCTTCTGGTAACCACCATTCTGTTCTCTCTTCTATGAGTTAGAATTTTTAGGTTCCACATATAAGTGAGACGATGTAATATTTGTCTTTCTGTGCCTGGCTTATTTTACTTAGAATACTGTCCTCTGGATTCATCCACGTTATTGCAAATGACAGAATTTCATTTAAAAGGCTGAATAGTATCCCATTGTGGATATACTCATATACCACATTTTCTTCATCCTTTTGTCTGCTGATGGCAATTTAGGTTGTTTCCCTATCTTGGCTATTGTGAATAATGCTGTAACGAACATGGTAGTGTAGATAGCTCTTTGACTTACTGATTTCAATTCCTTTGGATATATACCCAGGAGTGGGATTGCTGGATCATGCAGTAATTGTATTTTTAGTTTTTTGAGGACCCTCTATACTGCTTTCCAAGTGGATGTACTCACTGACATTCCCACCTACACTGTACAAGGGTGCCCTTTTCTCCACATCCTCTCTAACACTTACCTTTCATTTTTTTGATAATAGCCATTCCTGTTGGTGTGGGAAGGTATCTCACTATGGTTTTTATTTGCATTATCATCCCTGATGATTAGTGATGTGAGCATTTTTTTCATGTATTTGTTAGTCTTTTGTATATTTTCTTTTGAGAAGTATCTATTCAGGTCCTTTACCCATTTTTTCAATAAGGTTATTTGTTTTGTCATTATTGAGTAGTCTGGGTTCCTTATACATACAAATATTTTAAATTTTTAATTTTTTCCAGTTGTAATGATTCACTTTTATTATGATCAATATTAAAAGATACAAGTAGTTCAACAGACTCAGAAGCTTAAAAGAAAGATTGGGATCTGCAAAACATCCAGGCAAAGAAAAATAAGAATCCAGAATGGAAAAGAAATGAAAAGTGAGGATTTTGAAATAAGGCTTGCATCATTTCTGACAAGTACAGATGTGTCAGTAGTTGGCAATGTGCTTGATTGAGAGTATTCGCTCCTCACAGGTTGCCAGGGGCTGGAATTCTGGGAGCATAAAGCCATATTTATCTTTATCCTGGAGTTCAAAGGTGAAGGAATATTTGATTCCTTGGTCATGAGCCCAGTTGTCAGAGCCACCAGCAGCAGGATATAGACTGTTGCAGCTCCTGGGCAATTTGTGTAACTGGTGCTGTGCAGTGAGGCAAGCTCTTTCACAGTAGCTTTAGCCAGGGCACCCAGCTCAGCGTTGTTCTCAGTGAGTCTATAGTCGTAGGAGTAAGGGTAGAGCATCATCTGGGAGTATGAATGGATTGTCAGGTATGCCTTGACAGGAGAGAGGTTGTCGTGGATGAAATCAGCCAGGGCCTTGGTCTCCTTTTCAGACTCTGCAGCAGGTCCACAGTAAGTGTCATCACAGGGCTTTTGAAAGGCTCCAATTTTGCACCAACCAGCATCAAAATTTCTGTTAGTGTCTGTGCCAGTGCAGGTAGTTTTGGTATGGGTGGAGCAGGTCTTTCTCCACATTCAGTTTTTGGTCCAGGTGTAGATGTACCCATCAACATTGAGTACAGGCAGGACATAAAAGTTAACTTATCAAGAAGCTCTGTCATGTGGATTTCACGTCAATATGTGGGAACAGCTTCTCTCACAAACCCACTGGCAAAATGCGGGAGAAATCAACTTTCTGGCATGGGAACCACATTCCATGAAAATGGCAGGCTTATTTGGTCAGCTTTGCCAACCTTGAGGAGGTACATAGTGCATCCTGCAAACATGGTTCCAAAGACACCGCAGGAGATGAGGTCTGATTCTCAGGGGCAACTTGTTGAGTCCAAAGCTTTTATCGTTTCCCAGTTGTACTTCTCATAACTGTGTCCAGTCACATGGACCAGGCTAAGAAATTGAGCCTCCAGCACATCTTTCAGGTAACTTTTCAGTACCTCATACTGTAGTTCCTTCTACTCCAGGAAGTCCTCCACAGTGACAATATCTTCTGCTTTAACACGGAACTCAACTGTACTGTGAGAGTTGATTTGTGTGGCAGAATGTGCTTTCCAGAAGTTAATCTGGGTGGTGCTGGCCAACTCATGGATTAAGTTGATGTCATTTTCATCTTTTACACTGACACAGAACACTTCTCACTGCTTTTATAATCCAGTGTTCTTTGTTTGCTTTTTCTGATTGCAAATAGGCACTATCAGATTTTGATTAATGGCATTGTTGCCTTCATAGCTGTATACAGTCTGAAAGTGTATCTCTCTCAACACAGTTTTGGAGGCTGGGGAGTCCACAGTCCAGGGAACACATCTGGTGAAGGCCTTGTTGGTGGTGACAGTGATGCAGGGGTCTCACATGGCAGATGGTGGAGCAGAGAGAAAGAGTTCCTTATATATTTTGGATATGGGCCCCTTATGTGATGTATGGTTCGCAAATATTTTCTCCTAATCTTTGGGCTGTCTCTTCATTCTGTTGTTTGCTGTGCAGAAGCTTATTAGTTTGATGCAGTCCCGTTTGTCTGTTTTTGCTTTTGTTGCCTGTGCTTTTGGGGTCATATGCAAGAAATCAATGCCCAAACCAGGATCGTGTAGCTTTCCACCCATGTTTTCTTTTAGTAATTTTATCATTCCAGGTCTTACAGTTAAGTCTTTAATCCATTTTGAGTTGATTCTTGTTAACGCTTCTTGCTGTGTAACAGAGACGCAAAAAAAGATTACTCAAAGCAACATGAATGCGATGAGAAGCCCAAAGGGACTGCACATCAGCAACTCCTGTGTTAGGAGAAAACTGGGCACAGCCCCAATTCAAAGTTAGCTTCTGTTCTTTATTGTAAAGACAAGGAAGTTTCACAAGAAAAATCAGTTGATTCAATCATTTAAAAAGAACACAAAGACATGGGCAGTGTGACAAAAGTTATCTATGGCTAAGTATAGCTTAAACAATGGAAACTAGAAACATCATTAAAATTAACAACGTGACATTCCAAAGTACAATTTGTGAAAAGCTAAATTCATCAAATTGTGATCATTACCTAATCCAGAATATAACTTCTCCTTAAATGACTTAAGCAAGAGCTGCATTCTTACAATTAAATCTAAGTACAATTGTCTAAAGTTTCCACCAACAAACAGCTTGTCCTTAGCAAACATTTTTTCACATTTTTCCCTACAGCAATTCTTTAAAATCTCTTAACAGGATCGGTATGTCAACCACCTGTTAGCTCTAAAATCATTAAAGTATACAATCCTATACCTAAACAGTGATTAGAATTGATTAGATGGGCTGTTGTTGCCTGCTAACTGTAGACCATTGTCTCTTAACTGAGGAATTTTGTCCCATACCTGCATTACCTAAAAACCCAATTCTAAAAATCAAACAAGAATCAAGATTTCTAACCTTCTACAGATTCTTATATAAAGGGTGAGATAAGGGTCTAATTTCATTCTTCTGCATGTGGATAGCCAGTTTCCCCACTTCTATATGAATATTAGAATCAGCTTGTAATTTTCTATAAAAAAAAACTTTTGGGGACTTTTATCAGGAATTGAATCTATAGACCAATTTGGGAAGGACTGCATCTTAAAAGTATTGAATTTTCCAATCAATGGGCATGAACTATCCATTTATTTAGGTCTCTTTAATTTTTAGAAAATGTTTTTTCAGTAGTTTTCAGTATACAGATCTTGCACATCTTTTGTTAAATTTATTCCAAAGTGTTTAATATTTTTTTATGCTATTATAAATGATATTTTTTAAAAATTAAAAACTTTTTAGTTTCTGGTGTTCATTGCTAGTATATACAAACACAATTTTTTGTTGTTGTTGGAGAATGTGGGTAACAACAAACACAATTTTTTTTTTTTGAGCAGTAAGGGGATCGCAACCCTCAGCATCGTGTCATCTGCACTACTCTCAGCCAGTGAGCGCACCGGCCATCCCTATATAGGATCCGAACCCACAGCTTTGGCGCTACCAGCACCGCGCTCTCCTGAGTGAGCCATGGGGCCAGCCCAACAAACACAATTTTAACAGCTCTATTGAGATACAAGTACTATAAAACTCACCCTTTGTAATTGTACAACTCAATTATTTAAGCAAACTTATAAAACTATGCAAACATCACAATCCAACTCTTGAACATTTTTATCACCCCCAAAAGTCCCCTCATTCCCAATTACAGTTAATCCCTGCTTCCACCACCAGCCCTAGGCAAACACTAGTCTGCTTTCTCTCTTTTTTAAATTTTAACATTTACTTGTACTTTCTTTGTGGGGTACAGCATGTTGTTTCAATACATGCATATCCGATCACACCTGTGCCAACGCCTGCTGCAAGGCCAGGGCTGCAGTGGCTCATGCCGGGTGATGCTAGGAGGCTCCCTGGGCCCCAGGCTGTCGGGAGGTGTGGGTGGGAGTCATGGGCAGTTCGGAATGTGGGGTGTCCATGAGGGTGGTACAGCCATGGCAGCAGGGGAGAGCATGGCTCAGCGGATGGTCTGGATAGACCTGGAGATGACAGGATTAGACATTGAGAAGGACCAGATTGAGATGGCCTGTCTGATAACTGACTCTGATCTTAACATGGTGGCTGAAGGTCCTAACCAGATTATAAAACAGCTAGAAGAGTTGCTGGACAACATGTCAGATTGGTGTAAGGAGTATCGTGGGAAGTCTTGTCTTACCAAAGCAGTGAAAGAGAGTACAATTACATTGCAGCAGGCAGAGTATGAATTTCTTTCCTTTGTAGGACAACAGACTCCTCCGAGGCTCTGTCCATTTGCAGGAAATTCAGTTCATGCAGATAAGTTTCTTGACAAATACACGCACCAGTTCATGAAACATCTTCATTATAGACTAACTGATGTGAATACCATTAAAGAATTGTGCGGATGTGGTACCCAGAAGAATCTGAATTTGAAGAGGGCTGCTTCTCCCAGGGTACTTGATGACATTAGCAAAATCATCAAAGTACTTCAGTTTTACTGAAATATCTTCAAGAAAAAAAAAAGAAGAGGAAAATTATAGAAAACAATGAAAATAAGACTGTGAGTCGATGCCAGTTCTCATGCTGCCACTACATAGTTCTCTGGTAGCAACTTCTGGTGATTGTTTTTCACGCCGACTGCTTGGCAGAGAGCACCTTCTTTCAGATCAGTATCTCCAGATCACTCAAGCAAATAGCCCCTAAAATACTATTTTTCTCCTAATGTGCTATTTTTTCCATTATGACACAGCAGCTCCTTTGTAAGTACCAGCTCACATCCATCCCTTGATAAATACCTGCATTTGCTTTTAGACCATCTCTTTTGTTTAAAAACAAAACAAAAAAACCTCGTGCATATCCTGCACAATGATTCACTTAGGGTAGACAGCATAGTTTTAGCCCACCACTTCTCCTCCTGCCCCAGCCCGTCCCCTCCCA
>NW_007733197.1:48672-71644 GCF_000696425.1 Galeopterus variegatus
CACCCCCCACCTCTGGTAACCGTTATTCTACTCTCTACTTCTATGAGAACAGCTTTTTTTAAGATTCCATATGTGAGAGAGATCGTGTTGTATTTGTCTTTCTGTGCCTGACTTACTTCACTAAACATACTTTTCAGTTCTATCCATGTTGCTGCAAATGATGCAATATCTTTCTTTTCACAGCCAAATAGTATTCCATTGTGTATATTTACCACACAGTTTTTCAATCCATTCATCCATTGATGGGCATTTAGGTTGATTCCATCTCTTGGCTATTGTGAATAGTATTTTAATGAACGTGGGACTGCAGGTGTATTTTTGATATATTGATTTCATTTCCTTTGGGTATATACCCAGTAGTAGGATAGCTGGGTCGTAAGGTGCATCTATCTTTAGTTCTCTGAGGAACCTCCATGCTGTTTCCCATATGGCTGTACTAATTTACATTCCCACCAACAATGTGGAAGTGTTCCCTTTTCTCTGCATCCTTGGCAGGATTTGTTATTTTCTGTCTTGTTGGTAATAGCCATTCTAACTGGAATGAGATAATATCTTATTGTGGTTTTAATTTGCATTTCCCTGATGATTAGTGATTTTGAGCATTTTTTCATGTGCTTGTTGGCCATCTGTATGTCTTCTCCTGAGAAATTTCTATTCAGGTTCTTTGCCCATTTTTTATTTAGGTTATTTATTTATTTATTTATTTATTTATTTATTTATTTATTTATTTATTTATTTATTTATTTTGCTGTTGTTTGAGTTCCTTATGTATTCTGGATATTCTACCCTTGTTTGTGTACTTTGCAAACACTTTCTCCCATTCTGTAGGTTGTCTCTTCACTTTATTGATAGTGTTCCTTGCTGTGCAGAAGCTTTTTAGTTTGATGTAGTCCTATGGTGTATTTTTGCTTTAGTTGCCTGTGCCTTTGTAGTATTGCTCAAAAAAGTGCCGCCCACTCTCATTTCATGTAGCAATTGACCTGTGTTTTCTTCTAGTAATTTCATAGTTTGAGGTCTTTGCTCCATTTTTGTTGTTGTTTGTTTTGTTTTGGTGGCTGGCTGGTATCTTTGCTCCATTTTGAGTTCATTTTTGTGTATGGTGAGAGATAGGGATCTGTATGTGGATATCCAGTTTCTCCAGCACCATTTATTGAAGAGGTTATCCTTTCCCCACTGTATCTTGGCACCTTTGTTGAAAATCAGTTGGCTCTAAGTGCATGGGCTTATTTCTGGGCTCTTGCTTCTGTTCCATTGGTCTATTTGTCTGTTTTTATGCCAGTACCATGCTGTTTTGGCTACTATAGCTTTATAGTATACTTTGAAGTCAGGAAGTGTGATGCCTCCAACTTTGTTCTTTTTGTTCAAGATTGCTTTAGCTACATGGGGGTCTTCTGTGGTTCCACAGAAATTTTAAGATCGGTTTTTCTGTTTCTCTGAAGAATGTCATTGGTATTCTGATAGAATTGCGTTGAATGTGTAGATCGCTTTGAGTAATATGGACCATTTTTTGATGTTAAGTTTTCCAACCCATGAACATGGGATATCTTTCCATTTATTTGTGTCCTCTTAATTTTTTTTCACCAGTGTTTTATAATTTTCATTATAGAGGTCTTTAACCTCCTCAGTTAAATTTACTCCTAGGTATTTCATTTGGGGGTAGGTATTGTGATTGGGATTACTTTCTTGATTTCTTCTTCAGCTATTTCATTATTGCTGTATAGGAAGACTATTGATTTTTGTGTGTTGATTTTATATCCTGCCACTATATTGAATTAATTTATTAGTTCTAGTAATTTTTTGGTGGAGTGTTTAGGGTTGTCTATGTATATGATCATGTCATCTGCAAATAGGTATAGTTCACTTCATCCTTTCCAATTTACCACAGAAATACAAAGGATCATAAGAGACTGCCCTTTATTGCTTTCTCTTACCTTATTGTGCTGGCTAGAACTTACAGTACATGTTGAATAAGAATGGGAAAAATGGGCATCTTTGTCTTGTTCCAGATCCATTCAGGATGATGTTAGCTGTGGGTTTGTCATATATGGCCTTTATTCCTTTATTGTGTTGAATTACATTCCTTCTATACCTACTTCGCTGATTGTTTTTATCATGAAGCAGTGTTGAATTTTATCAAATGCTTTTTCTGCATCTATTGAAAGGATAATATGGCTTTTTCCTTTTATTCTGTTGATGTGATATATAACATTTATTGATTTGCATATGTTGAATCATCCTTGCATCCCTGGGATGAATCCCACTTGATCATGGTAAATGATCTTTTTAATGTGTTGTTGGATTCTGTTTGCTAATATTTTGTTTGCTAATATTTTTTTAAAGATAATTTATTATATATTGAAATTGAATATATATATATTATATATATACAATGTGTGATGGTTAGATCAAGATAGTTAGCTTATTCATCACTACAATATGTAACCATTCTTTATGTCTGTTAAACAATTTCTCATTAACTCCCTTCCCTCTACCCCTCCCCTCCCCCATTCCCCCTCTCTCCCTCTACCCCTCCCCTCCCCTATTCCCCCTCTACTAACCATGGTTCTTTTCTCTCCTAAAAACTCAAACGTGTTCTTGTGTTTGTTGTTTCTCTCTTTCTCTCTGTCTTTATTTATGGGTTCAGCCCTTGCTTACGAGAACATGTGGTATTTCTCTTTCTGCACCTGGGTTGTTTCACTTAGGATAATTTTCTCCAGGCTCATCGACATTGCTGCACATGGCAGAATCTCATTCTTTTTTATGGCTGAGTAGTATTCCATGCTAGTATTTTCTTTGCATCTGCATTCATTAGGGATATTGGTCTGTAGTTTTATTTTTTTGTTTTATCTTTTACTGGTTTTGGTATGAGGTTAATGTTGCCCTTGTAGAACGAATTTGGAAATATTCCCTCCTCTTCAATTTTTTGGAAGAATTTGAGAAGAATTGGTATTAGTTCTTCTTTAAATGTTTGGTAGAATTCAGCAGTGAAGCCATCTGGTCTTGGGGTTTTCTTTGTTGGGGGACTTTTTACTACTGCTTCAATCTCATTACTCGTTATTGGTCTGTTTAGGTTTTCTAGTTCTTCATGATTCAACCTTGGTAAGTTGTATATGTCCAGGCATTTATCCATTTCTTCTAGATTTTCCAGTTTATTTGCATATAGTTGTTTGTAGTAGCTTCTTATGATCATTTGTATTTCTGTGATATCAGTTTTAATGTCTCCTTTTTCATTTCTAATTTTGAGTCTCTTTTTTTAATGTTAGTCTAGCTAAAGGTTTATCAATTTTATCTTTTTGAAAAACCAACTCTTTGTTTCATCAGTCTTTTGTATTTTTTGAATCCCTAATTCTTTAATTTCTGCTCTGATCTTTGTTATTTTCTCCTTCTACTGATTTTGGGTTTGGTTTGTTCTTGTTTTTCTAGTTCTTTGAAGTGTAATGTTAGGTTGTTTATGTGAAGTCTTTCTTTTTTGATGTAGGTATTTATTGTGACAAACTTCCCTCTTAGAAATGCGTTTGCTTTATCCCATAGGTTCTGGTATGTTGTCTTTTCATTTGTCTCCAGGAAGTTTTAAATTTCCTTCTTTCAGGGCCGGCCGGTGGCTCACTCAGAAGAGTGTGGTGCTGATAACACCAAGGCCACAGGTTCAGATCCTATATAGGGATGGCTGGTTAGCTCACTGGCTGAGCGTGGTGTTGACAACACCAAGCCAAGGGTTAAGATACCCTTACTGGTCATCTTTAAAAAAAAATTAAAAATTAAAAATTAAAAATAATAAATTTCCTTCTTCACCCAATCATTGTTTAGAAGCATGTTGTTTAATTTCCATGTATTTGTGTAGTTTCTAGTGTTCCTCTTATTGATTTTTAGTTTTATTCCATTATGGTCAGACAACGTAGTTGATATGATTTCAATTTTTTAAAATTTGTCGAGACTTGATTTGTGACCTAACATATGGTCTATTCTGGAGACTTTTTCAAGTGCTGGTGAGAAGTATGTGCATTCTGAAGCTGTTGGATGAAATGTTCTATATATGTCTGTTAGGTCCAATTGGCCTAGAGTGGATATTAATTATGATGTCTCCTGATTAATTTTCTGTCTGGATGATCTGTCTTTTGCTAAAAAGGGGGTGTTAAACTCCCCAACTATTACTGTATTCAGGTCTATTTCTCCTGTTAGGTCTAATAGTAATTGCTTTATATAACTGGGAGCTCCAGAGTTGGATGTGTATATATATTCGGAATTGTTATATCCTCTTGTTGAATTGATCCCTTTATCATTATATAATTACCCTCCTTATCTTTACTTTCCTTGGCTTGAAGTCTATTTTATCTGATATATGTATAGCTCCTGCTCTTTCTTGGTTTCCATTTGCATGAAAAGTCTTTTTCCACCCCTTCACTTTCAGACAGTGTGTGTCTTTATAGGTGAAGGGAGTTTCTTGTAGGCAGCATATTGTTGGTTCTTATTTTATAATCCATTCAACTACTCTGTGTCTTTTAATTTGGGCTTTTAATGTTTACATTTAGAGTTACTATTGATAGACAGGGACTCATTAGTGCCATTTTGTTGCCTTTTTTTCTGGTTGTTTTCTTGATCCTTTTTTCTTATCTTACTGACTTCCTTTGTGATTGAGTGGTTTTTTTTAGCATTGTATTTTGATTTCTCACTATTTATTTTTACTATGTCTCTTCTAAGTTTTTGTGTTATGGTTACTGTGAGGCTTACAAAAATGTGTTATAGTTATAACAGATTATTTTAGACTAGTAGCAGCTTAACTTTGATATCTAAGAAAAAATACACTTTGGCATCACTGTGTCCCCTTCCCCCACCCCTTTTTATATTTTGTTGTTTCAAGCTGCATCTTTTAATATTGCCTATCTCTTATATCGTTGTTTTTTTTTTTTTAAAGATGACTGGTAAGGGGATCTCAACCCTTGGCTTGGTGTTGTCAACACCACGCTCAGCTAGTGAGCCAACTGGCCATCCCTATATAGGATCCGAGCCCGTGGCCTTGGTGTTATCAGCACCGCACTCTCCTGAGTGAGCCACGGGCCAGCCCACATCGTTGTTTTATATATTACTGTCTTGTTAGCTTTGGCCTTTAGTCTTCATACTAAGCACATGAGCAGTTTACTCACCACCCTTAGACACTGGAGTATTCTGAGGTTGTCTATGAACTTACTTTACTAATGACTTAAGTATTTTCAGATGTTTCTTGCTGTTCCTTAGTGTTGTCTTCTTTCAGATTAACAAACTCTCCTATTTCCTGTAAGGCAGGTCTAGTGTTGATGAATTCCCTCAGCTTTTTTTCTGGGAAAGATTTTATTTCTTCATATTTGAAGGTTAGTTTTACTGGATAAAGAATTCTTGGCTGACAGTCTTTTTCTGTCAGCATTCTGAATATATCATCCCATTCTCTTCGGGCATGTAGTACTTCTACTGAGAAATCTGCTGCGAGATGTACTGGGGTTCTGTCGAAGGTTATTGTATTTCTTTTATTTCGCTGTTTTCAGTATTCTTTCTTTGTCTTTGGTATTTGATAATTTGATTATGCTGTGCCTTGGGGTGTTCCTCCTTGGATGGAATTTGACTGGCGACCCCTGAGCTTCCTGTACCTGGATGCCGTCATCTTTCTCCATACCTGAGAAATTTTCAGTCATTATTTCCTTGAATATCCTTTCTACATCTCTTCCTTTTTCCTCTTCTTCAGGTATGCCAGTTATGTGGAGATTATTTCACTTGAGGGAGTCCCATATTTGCTGTGTTTCTGTTGCATTTTTTCTTATTCTTTTTTTCTTTTTGCTTCTCTGATTTGATAATTTCATATATTCTATCTTCAAGCTCACTGATTCTTTCCTCTGTTTGATTAAGTCTGCTGTTGGAATTTTCTATTGAGTTTTAATTTCAGATAATGTATTCTTTATTTCTAGATTTTTTTTAGTTGATTCCTTTGTGAAGTTTCTCATTCTGCTTCTGGATTGCTTTCCAGATATCATTTAATTTTCTATCTGTATTTTCTTGTGACTCTCTGAACATCCTTAAGAGGGTTATTCTGAATTCTCTGTCAGACATTTCATACATCTGCTGTTTCTCTCGGTCCATTGCTGGTGCTTGGTTTCCGTCAATGGTATATTAGTCCATTTTGTGTTGCTTATAACAAAATAGACAGAACTGGGTGATTATAAAGAAAAACGAAATTTATCACTTACAATTTCTAAGGCTGGGAAGTCCAAACCATCTGGTGGTGGTGATAGTGACCCAGGGATCTCACATTGCAAGATGGTGGAAGCAGAGAAAGAGAGAGACAGACTCTCTTCTTTTAAAGCCCCCAGAACCATGACTCTGACCACCATTTTTAATGCCTTCACTACTGCAGGGTTCTACAGTCTAATCACCTCTTTAAGGCTCCACCTTTCAGTTACTGTAATAGGATTTCCCACCCTCTTAGTCACAGTGGGGGCTAAGTTTCTAATACATAAAACTTGGGGGGACACAATTCAAGCTTCAGGGAGTTTTGGGGGGACATAATTCAGTCCACTACAGATGGTGTCATGTTTTTCTGTTCTTTCTCAGTCTTTGTGTGTTTACACTGATGCCTGGGCATTTGAGACCCTATCTCTTCTAGGTTTTATACCTGTTCTTTGGTGGTGTTATACCTTTACTGGTTAATATCAGAGCTTTTTCTCTGGTCTGGTGTTTTGTTTTGCTTTCTTTTTTCAGTTCTGTGATGGACTATTAGCCACCACTACCATTTAAACTCTGCACTGTAGCTAGTTTGTTGTCCTTTGGTTAATTCCAAAATTGGGAGAACTCCCTGTGGGAACCAGCATTTGAGCTCTGTGGTTGAGCTAAATTTCTATTTTGCTGCTGATTCTCTGGGGAAGGCTTTTTGGGTGGATCAGGTTTTAATTGTTGGCTTTTTAATCACGTCTGGGTCTTGTGAGGTCAGATACACCTGGGCTGTGTGGAAATTCTGGCCCAGGAATGAGGCTGTCCAGCAAACTGCATCCCCTGCAGTTCTGTCACCTTGACTAGCCTCCACTGAATGGGCCTGTGCCAACTGGAAGATCAGCTGCCCACATTGTGCCCCAACATTCCCCTGGTGGACCAGCCTCCCCCCACACTCCATACACTTTCCTTGGGGTGTGCCATGCACAGGTCCCTCATGGTGACTCACCAGCCTCTGGGTGGTTCCTTTCTTTGGTTGGCTACAGCCCCTTGCTCCTATGTGAGTCCACAGAAATCCTGTATGGTGGCCTGGAGGCTGGTATGGTGCACTCCGAGGCCCTCTTCTTCCCTGCAGACTCCAAGAAACTTCACACAAAGGGCTCAGTTGTGACTTTTTCTGGCTCCTGTTCCATGTGCTGCAGCTTTTTTCTTCCCCTCACCAGGCTGGCCTGAAGTGGTGGGCCTCCAAACAGTTGGAGTGGTCCCTTCTCCCTCTCACTGTGGCTTCTCCTGCCTTCATAAACTCCCTAGGCCTCTCCTGCTCCTTTTTCTCTTTCGTGTTTTAAACACAGTCTTTCAGTTTACTGAATTATCAGGAGTTCTTGCAGGGAACTAATCCACTTGTGTCTGCTGACTCACACTTAATTTGCCTGATTTTTTAAACTATGGGAAAGTCTGTGTGATTGGCCTTTGGAAGTACAAGGCACTTCTGTGTGTGCATCTGTCAGGTGCCCCAGGCCCTGGGGTCCACTGGCATGGGACTAGTTTTTACACTTATTTCTTGCATAACTTTTAAGAGGAGATAGCTGCTCTGCATCCTAAAAGGGCATCCCCAAGCCATTCTCCCCCTTTCCCTGCTTTGGTAACTCCACTGTATCAGGATGGCTTCCTCTCAGATACATTTAACCACCTCGTTTACTTCTCCAAAACTCATGACCTTAAGAGACTCCTACCTGAAGACAACCAGGTGACAACTCAGTTCTTTTCTCTGTGGCCTCATTAGTGAAATTCAGGACACACTCTCAGTGATGGTGGGACAACCTGCACTCTCGTCAACTGAATTCCGTATTATTGTTTTTTTCAGACTCGTTTATGTTGCAGGCCGGGAAGGCCACATGCTTAAAGTGCTCTCTTACATTAGCGTCAAGCGCCTAACTCCAGCCCCTGCCATCATCTTTTATGTAAGTATGAATTCCACCATGACAACACCTACCTTTTTTCTTAAATTTAATATTTAAATTTTTATTGATGTACAAGGAACATAGAAATATACGCACAAGCATGTATGTAAAGCTCAGTGAATTATTACAAATTAATACATGTGTGTAATGAAAAAATAGGACAATGCCTACCTTAATTTGGATGGTGAAGCAGATGTGAACTGCTAAGCCCAGTGGTTTTCAGGTTCCCTTATTCCTTGACATGAAACAGATGTATAAAAAAAATCCCTAGACAATTCAAACAATTTACCTGATTTCTACTCCTTTTTCTGATTTTATCCACAAAAGATATTGTTTGAATCTTCCAAGCTTGTACCTTCTATACTTCTTTTTTTTGTCTTTTTGTCTTTTTTTTTTTCGTGACCGGCAACGGATCGCAACCCTCAGTGTCGCGCCCGTACCGGACCGGGACCGGCAACGGGATCGCAACCCTCGGTGTTGCCCCCGCTCCTCGCTCAGCCAGTGAGCAGCCGGTCCGTATGTGGGATCCGAACCCTCGGCGGGAGCGCCGCCACGCTTCCCAAGTGCAGCACTGTAGCAGTGCGCCACCGGGCTGGCCCCTATATACTTCTTACATGTATGTATATTTGTCTGTTCTGGGTCCTTGGTAACAAACTATATACAAGCCCATTAGCTTACAGAAAAGGAGAATATAGCATTTTAGAAGATGGTTATTGACAACAACCTTTCATCGTGGTCTCAGAAGTCATGGGACTCCTGTGCAATAACGGCCCTTTGACATCTTCTAAATGAAGTTTCTCAGTGGTGGATAGTTCTTGGAACTTGAACTGTTCTGGGCACTGAGAGACCATCCACATTCCTAGTCTTAGGGCCAGACTACGCCCCCCCACCCGCAGAGGAGAACCATTACTCTCTATCTGCATGCGCACTGTGAAGATGAGGCAACAGATGAGAGAATGGAAATACAAGTCCAGGGCCACGCAACTAATGTGGGTCAAGATCAGACCTGAGTGTCATAGTCTAGGGCTCTTGCCCATAATGAAAATTCTCTGAAAGAAAAAAAAAATCATACTTATGGGGAGGGTTTTATATAATTATATATATAAAATCACTTCAAAGATTAAAAAATTTTCCAAGTCTTTCCTGTTAGACTTCAAAAAGAACAGCTATCATAGCCAAAGTCAGGTTTAACTCCAAGAATAATGGGATACATATGAAGTTTTTTCCACACTGTGAAGTGTTTATCCACAGGAAAACCTGCTTCAGTCTTCTTTGAAGTGCTAAGAATAATGTTTTTTGTACTAATGACCTAAAACTTCATCCTTCTTTCTATTACTAGGGTATCATAGCAACCATTTATATCATCCCTGGTGACATAAACTCATTAATCAATTATTTCAATTTTGCCACATGGGTATTTTATGGCCTGACAATCCTAGGACTCATTGTGATGAGGTTTACGAGAAAAGAACTGGAGAGGCCTATCAAGGTAAGTTTCGAGTCCCAAAGGTCACAAGTGGCTTTGGTTTCTTAAAATGAATTAGATAGAGGTCACTATTTCAAATGGTAGGTGTGTGCTTGCTTTTTAAAAATTTATTTTATATTTTTTAAAATTTTATTTTATTTGTCAATATACAATGTGGTTGATTATTGTGGCCCATTACCGAAACCTCCCTCCGTCCTCCTTCTCTCCCCTCCCTCCCAATAACCTCCTAGCTGTTCACTTGTTGTATCAACTTTGAGGAATTGTAATTGTTGTGTCTTCTTCCCTCCGCCCCCAGTTTAATTGTGTATTTATTTATTTTTAGCTCCCAAAAATAAGTGAGAACATGGTATTTCTCTTTCTGTGCCTGCCTCTTTTCACTTAATATAATTTTCTCTAGGTCCATCCATGTTGCTGCAAATGGCAGTATTTCATTCTTTTTGATCAGATGGCCGTAAGTGTGTGGGTTGATTTCTGGATTCTCTATTCTGTTCCATTGATCAATGTGTCTGTTTTTATACCAGTACCATGCTGTTTTGGTTATTATAGCTTTGTAGTATAGTTTAAAGTCAGGTAGTGTTATGCCTCCAGCTGTATTTTTTTTTTTTTGCTCAGCATTGCTTTGGCTATGCGAGGTCTTTTGTTATTCCATACAAATGTCTGGAGAGTTCTTTCCATTTCTGAGAGAAATGTCATTGGAATTTTGATGGGGATTGCATTGAATTTATATATCACTTTGGGCAGTATGGCCATTTTCACTATGTTGATTCTTCCAATCCAAGAACATGGGATATCTTTCCATCTTCTTGTATCTTCTCTAATTTCTCTCAGCAGTGGTTTGTAGTTCTCGTTATAGAGATTTTTCACATCCTTGGTTAGCTCAATTCCTAGGTATTTTATTTTTTTGGTGGCTATTGGAAATGCTCAGGCTTTCTTGATTTCTCTTTCTGCATGTTCACTATTGGTGAATAGAAATGCTACCGATTTTTGTGTGTTGATTTTGTATCCTGCTACTGTGCTGAACTCATTTATCACCTCCAAGAGTTTTTTTGTAGATACTTTAGGCTGTTCGATATATAGGATCATGTCATCTGCAAACAGAGACAGTTTGACTTCATCTTTTCCAATCTGGATGCCTTTTATTTCCTTCTTTTCTCTGATTGCTCTGGCTAGTACTTCCAACAGTATGTTGAATAGGAGTGGTGAGAGTGGGCATCCTTGTCTGGTTCCTGTTCTTAAAGGAAAAGCTTTCAGCTTTTCCCCATTCAGGATGATATTGGCAGTGGGTTTATCATATATGGCTTTAATTATGTTGAGATACTGTCCATCTATACCTAACTTGTTGAGAGTCTTTATCATGAACGAGTGTTGAATTTTACCAAATGCTTTTTCAGCATCTATAGAGATGATCATATGGTCCTTGTGTTTGATTTTGATATGATGTATCACATTTACTGATTTGTGTATGTTGAACCAACCTTGCATCCCTGAGATGAATCCCACTTGATCATGGGGTATAATTTTGCGTGTGTGTTGCTGCATTCTGTTATTTTATTCTAGTATTTTATTGAGGATTTTTACATCTATATTCATCAAGGATATTGGCCTGTAGTTTTCTTTTTTAGTTGAATCTTTACCTGGTTTTGGTATCAGGGTGATGTTTGCTTCATAGAATGAGTTTGGGAGAATGGCCTCTGTTTCAACCTTTTGGAATAGTTTGTAGAGAATTGGTGTCAATTCTTCTTTGAATGTTTGGTAGAATTCCGCTGTGAATCCATCTGGTCCTGAGCTTTTCTTTGTTGGGAGCCTTCTGATAACAGCTTCAATCTCTTTTATTGTTATTGGTCTGTTCAGATTTTCTACATCTTCTTGGCTCAGTTTTGGTAGTTTGTGTGTGTCCAGAGATTTATCCATTTACTCCAGATTTTCAAATTTGTTGGCATATAGTTGTTTATAGTAGTCTCTAATGATTCCTTGTATTTCATAAGTATCAGTTGTAATATCACCTTTTTCATTTCTAATTTTTGTTGTTTGGGTCTTCTCTCTTCTTTTTTTAGCTAGCCATGCTAGTGATTTGTCAATTTTATTTATCTTTTCAAAAAACCAACTTTTTGATTCATTGATCTTTTGTATCATTTTTTGGGGTTTTCAATTTCATTAAGTTCTGTTCTGATCTTAATGATTTCTTTCCATCTGCTAACTTCGGGTTTGGATTGCTCTTGTTTTTCTAGTTCTTTAAGGTGAAGTATTCACTTGCCACCTTTCCATTCTTCTGAAGTAAGCATTTAATGTGATAAATTTCCCCCTTGGTACTGCTTTTGCAGTATCCCACAGGTTTTGGTATGATGTATAATTATTTTCATTAGTTTCAATACACTTTTTGATTTCCTGTTTGATTTCTTCTTGGACCCATATGTCATTAAGTAGAGTGCTGTTTAATTTCCATGTGTCTGTATAGTTTCCAGAATTTCATTTGTTATTGGTTTCTAATTTTAATCCATTGTGGTCTGAAAAAATACATGGGATAATTCCAATTTTTTTGAATTTGTTGAGACTTGATTTGTGACCTAACATGTGATCTATCCTGGAGAATTATCCATGTGCTGATAAGAATGAATATTATGAGGTTGTGGGGTGGAATGTTCTGTAGATATCTGCCAAGTACAATTGGTCTAGAGTGTTGTTTAGATCTTTTGTTTCTCTGCTGATTCTTTGCCTAGATGATCTGTCCAATATTGATAGTGGGGTGTTCATGTGCCCTGCTATTATGGTATTAGTGTCTATTTCCTCTTTAGGTTTAATAGAGTTTGCTTTATAAATCTGGCTGCTCTGACATTGGGTGCATATATATTTATGATTGTTGTGTCTTCTTGATAGATCAATCTTTTTATCATTAGTAGTGGCCCTCATTGTCTCTTTTTATGGTTTTTAGTTTAAAGTCTATTTTATCAAATATAAGAATAGCTACTCCCGCTCGTTTTTCATTTCTGTTTGCATGGTAAATCTTTTTCCATCCTTTCACTCTTAGTCTATGTGAGTCTTTGTAGGTGTGGTGGATCTCTTGAAGGCAGCATATAGTTGGGTCCTCCTTTTTAATCCAGTCTGTCAGTCTGGATCTTTTGATTGGGGAATTTAATCCTTTTACATTAAGAGTTGTTACTGAAGTGTTGATTTACTCCTAGCATTTTATTGATTTTTGTTTGGATGTCTTAAGTGTCTTTTGTTCCTTTCTTTCTGATTTACTGTTTGTCTTCTGTATTTATTGGTTCCTTGGGTTGTAGATAAACTTTTTTTTCCTCTTCATTGTTGGCATTTTTATTTTACTAGTGGGTTTTGATTTTTCATGAGTTTTTATGGCAGTGGTAGTTATTTTTCAGGTACCAAACCCAGTACTCGCTTGATAATTTCTTGTAAGGGTGGTCGTGTGGTAGTGAACTCCCACAGTTTTTGTTTGTCTGAGAAATATACTATTTGCCCTTTATTTTGGAAGGATAGCTTTGCAGGGTAAAGTATTCTTGGCTGGCAATCTCTGCCTTTTAGTATTTTGAATATATCATCCCATTCCTTTTTGGCTTTTAGGGTTTGTGATGAAAAGTCTGATGTTAGTCTGAGTGGGGCTCCCTTATAGGTGATTTGACACCTCTCTCTTGCAGCTTTTAAGATTCTCTCTTTGTCTTTGAGTTTTGCCAATCTGACTATAACAAGTCTTGGAGAAGACATTTTGGGGTTGAATACATTTGGGGATCTTTCAGCTTCTTGAATCTGAAGATCTGTGTCTTTTCCTATACCTGGGAAGTTTTCTGCCACTATTTTGTTGAATATGTTTTCAATGCAATCTTCTTTTCCCTCCCTTTCTGGAATACCCATGACTCGGATATTTGTGTGCTTAATGTCATCTGATATCTCAGATTTTCTTTGTCTGCCTGTGTTATTTCAAACAACCCATCTTCAAGGTCAGACGTTCTCTCTTCTGTTTCTGCAAGCCTGCTGGTTAAACTCTCTCTTGTGTTTTTTATTTTGTTGAATGAATTCTTCAGCTCGGCAAGCTCTGCTACGTTCTTTTTCATGGCATTGATTTCCTGGTACATTTCTTCTTTCAGGTCCTATATACTTTTCTTCATTGCATCGTGCTGTCTAGATGAGTTTTCTTATATCTCATTTAGTTTCCTTAGAGTTATCACTCAAAATTCCTTGTCAGAGATTTCAAGGGCTTCTTGTTCTATAGCATCTAGATCTTGCGAGTTATTACCCTCTGGTGGTGTACGTTCTTGATTTTTCATATTTCTGGTATCTTTCCTTTGATGTTTAGTCATTGTGGCAAGGGATTTCATGGTCCACTGGTTCGACACTATTGTCTGGCTAGGATGCTGCTGGGGCTGCCAATTTGGCACAGTTGCCTCATTGTCTGCTCGGTCGCCCACTGGCGCCTCAGGTGTGTGGTCGCCTCGGGTCCTGGGCCTCTCTGGGGACACACCTCTCTGGTTGGCGTGCACTCGGCCAGGCTGGGGATAGAGTCTGGCGGCGGTGAGGCCTACCTGCTTGGTTGCATGCTGGCACCACAGGGCGTGTGGTTACCATGGATCTCGGGCCTCTCTGGTGGGGTGCCTCTCTGGTCGGTGTGCACTCGGCCGGGCTCTAGGGGTGTGCTTTCTATTTCCAACCTGACTCTACTCTTCATGAATATATTTTAGAATGGAGTTTACTCATCAGTTCATTTAATATTATAGTTTATGATCCAATTAGTCACCTAATTATTCATTTTATTAATTATCAAAATACCCATGACCTATCTCTCTAACCAAAGCAGGAGGTCCAGTTCTGACAATTCTGGCCTCTCTCACACGTGTACTTTTCATAGACTGGTGAGGACTTCTGAACTCTGGCCCCAGACCCATTGCTATGCATGCAACCATTAATAGTCCACATATGCAATCTATTTTGGGTTCCCTTCCCCCTCCCTGCATGGCTGGTGTGGGTCTACAAGAGTACTTTAAAATATAATACTATTCTTCCATGAATTTTTTTTTCCTTTTTGTCATTTTTACTGACCGGTAACGGGCTCGCAACCCTCGGTGTCGCGCCCGTACTGGGGACCAGCAACGGGCTCGCAACCCTCGGTGTCGCGCCCGCACCATGCTCAGCCAGTGAGCAGGAACCGGTCTCCACATGGGATCCGAACCCTCAGCAGGAGCGCCGCTGCGCTCTCAAGCGGCGCACTCTCCAGTGCACCACCGGGCTGGCCCCATGAATTTTTTAATTATATTTTTCCATGAACATTTTGAAGTACCCTTGTATATACCAATAAGGATGAAGTAGAATTTATTTTGTTTTGCTGATGTTAAGGTTTAAAAAAAAAAAACAACCATGCTATTTAATTCTTATGATAACAGACAAGCACAGATATAAGAAAAAGTTAGGCAAGCTAAGGGCTTAAGTAACCAGGACAAGAATAAGGATGTCTTTAACTTTAGAATTTGGTTTCAGAAATTTGTCTAATGGTCTTTCTGGCATTATATCTTCACTACCACCAAGTCTCTGGAGTTAGACAGTTCCACTTCAATGAGGTCATCTAGCAGGCAAAATCATGGTGCTAGTGTAGCCTTTTAATCTGCACAAAGTCCCTCATAAAAATGAGCAGAACCACTAGGATGGCAAAGGGAAAACGCTATGTCAACATTTTCAACACCAAATGAGGAAGTGAGGTATCCCTACAAAGTTCAGAGTCTAAGTGGAAGCACCACTAGCCTCAGGACGCACTAGCCCCTGGAGAGGGCCCACTCTGAGTGGGGTTCTCAGTGGGAAGATCTGAGGACCACTGGTGGAAGTGGGAGAGCAGCGCTGAAATTTCCTAAGCCCTCAAGGATCCCAGAAGTTCCCCACACAAACTTCTTTCCAGAAGGACAGAGAACCATTGAAGACAACAACAAAAGAAACAAGTGCTAGGAACAGAAACTCCACTGAATATGGCAAGAATACTGGGATCAAGAGGGTGGAGCCTGGGGATACGGATCTCACAACTGGGATGAGGGCTACACAGAAAGACCATGTTATGTTAGTACTTCAAAACATCATTTCAGGAAAAAAATCGTTTCAGAAATGATGAGTAAGCAAGAAGGAAAAGGACCTGAGGGGAGGAAACAAACAAACAAAAATATCGAACAGAAATGAAAAGGATTTGAGAGAAAATAAGGAGACAGAAAAGGGGACGTGGTGGTGAAATCTGATTCATGTATAATTAGAGTCTCTGAAGAAGAAAATGAAAGTAACAGAATTCTAAAAACTTGAATTCAAGAAATAGTTCCTGGGTTGGGAGAGAAAGAGGGGGGGGACTTGAACAACATAGTAAAAGGCATACAAAGTAACTAGGAAATTTGAGCTAAAATATGCAAAAATATATATTCTGATAAAATTACAGAGCTTTTGGGCATATACTCCCCCTTTCCTGTCCCCATCCCCATCCCACTTACAAAGGAAAGAAAATAATACTGGCATAAGACTTTTCATCACCAGTACTTCATGCCATAACACAGTGGAAAACATATTTAAGATATTCAAAGAAAGAAAATATAAGCCAAATATTTTATATCCGAACTGACTGTGAAGAATAAAGTCTACAGTTACCAGTATGAAAGAACTCAACATGAGAACTTCCTGAGGAATCACCTAGAGGATGAGCTTCAGAAACCAAAAAGTCATTGGCATAAGGCGCATATATTTAACTATAGAACTAAGACTCGAGAGATAAGGTGACAGAACAGTATGTCAATATCATGCGTTGGCAACATAATACAACAAATATGGAAAAGAGAAAGCATATGGAAAGTATATGCCAATTAAGGATACCATTTCAAATGAGGTGCTAGAGGAAAGAAGAATTCCTAGCTAATTCCATTGTTACTTATTATAGATAATATCTTAAAAAGGGGACTAAGTGAATTACATCTTTTTTAGATACTAGTTGTAACGTTATTACTTATAATAGATATATTAGTTTTAATAGTTATGGTAACTCTTAGAACAAAAACAGCCTTGATACATACTAAAAGATAAATTTTAAAAAAGTGGGAGGACAAAAGAAACAGATCATATCATAAAAGACCCTATATATAAAGATTTGTGTAGGCACACCCATCAGAACATCTTCCAGCTTAATGTTTTCTTGGTAGAATGCTTATTAGGGTTTTCTGTCATTGCTGTTGCTTTTTTGCTTATTAGTTTTTAATACCTCAAAACTTTATAGAATCTATTAATCTCTTAATACTCTCATTTCCAGCTGAATTTGCATGGGAAAATTAGTATTAAATCCTCAAAATGTAGTACAATATTTTTAATAAAACATGTATGTTTTACAGAGCCAGCCTGTGGCTCACTTGGGAGAGTGTGGTGCTGATAACACCAAGGCCACGGGTTCGGATCCTATATAGGGATGGCCGGTTCGCTCACTGGCTGAGCATGGTACTGACAACGCCAAGCCAAGGGTTAAGATCCCCTTACCAGTCATCTTTTAAGAAAAAAAAAAAAACGTTTCAAGTTACATTCCAAATTCAACACGTCAGAATCATGTAGGCATGTTGAAAAGTGAGGCATGCATTGTCTCACATGGTGGCACACCATGTTTTTACATTAAAGGCAACTATTTATTAATAACTATACTAATTGTTTGGTCACCAGGAAATCATTTTTAAAAGTTTACTATGTAATGTAATATATGTAGAGTAACATGTTACAGGTATGCATTTACTGTGCTTTAGTTATTTTTGAGGAAATTGGTTGGGAATGTGGGGTTTCATATGATGCATGATAGTTTTTCCCTTTTAAAATAAGGGAAATAAGCCCCTAGGGAGTGTTTTCCCATAGAATGTCAGCCTTTAAGGGCAGAAGACTGACAGTAAGTAGAAGTCTGTATACAGAAATATAAAATAACATGAGAGATGTAGATCAAACTTATCAATTGTATGAATAAACTGGCTTATTGAGTTTAAATAGGCTTAAGTCAGCTATTAAAAAGATTTTTCAGGCAGGCCTACAAAGCTGTGAAAAATTAAAAAGATAAAGGATAGGCAAAGAATATCAGGCAAATGAATATACAGAAAACTGGTTGAGATCTTACCAAGCACTCAGGCCCAAACCATTATTTAAGATGAAGACCATCTAGTAATGCTAAAGGCTAAAATTTAACAATGAAGAAGTAATCGTTATGAAAATCTATTAAACAAACCATACAGCAACCATCTTTACAAAGCAGAAACTACAGGAAATGCAAGGAGAAACAAACATACTAATAGGCAACTTGCAAACACCTCCTTCAGTCCAAGACAGATCCAGACATATATATCACTAGTAAAAGTTTCTGAAGATCTAAAAATTTAACAAGATAGAACAGATTCATATCAAACTCTGAACTCCAACAAAAAGCACATCTTTCAAGGCCATACGGACCATGTCTGAAAACTGACATGCCACATCTTTAATGCCAAAAAGACTTTGATATTTCAAAAAACTAGAAATAATACAAACCACATTCTCTGCCTGTAATGCAACAAAACAAGAAATTAATAAATCTAACAGATTAAATTTTGTGGTCCAAGAGGAAAAAGGAAGTGAAAGTACATAAACTCCTAAAAATAACAACAAGGAAACAAGACATAAATTCTATGGACATAGCTTAAATACTGCTTTGAGGAAGTTTCATTGTATTAAATAAACAGGCAACTCAAAAAGGAAGAAAAAGTAGAAGGAATTAATAAACATAAAAGTAAGAATTTATGCTAGAAAAAGAGAAAAATGAATGAATGAGTGAATAATAAGCAATCAAGCTGGCTTTTTGAAAGTCTTCCTTTTTCAGTGTTCTGGAATAAAGTAATACTGAAATTATCTGATTTTGGAATTTCTCCATGATTCTAATTATGCTGAGATTAGTTTTAGTAAATTATATTTTCCTAGAAAACAGCCCATTTTTGTCCAGGTATTCAAATTTAGTTGTCTAGAGTTGTTTAGAACAGTTTTACAATTTTTTTTAAAGAAGTTCCTTCGTTCTGAAGATTATCTCCCTGTTTTCATTTCTTATTTGTGTGTTTGTGCTTTCTCCCCCCTCCTATTTTTAGGTTAGCTGTAGGCTGTTTTACTGATTTTCAAATTGTTTTTACAGAATATAACATTGATACAAACCTTACAAAGATAGGGCCAAAAAACAAAAAAAAATCACTGACAAATCTCTTATGCATAATGATATAAAACCTTAAGTAAAATATTAAAAGAATACTATTAAAAAGATAATACATCACGACTAAGTCCTATCTATGCAAGGGTGGCTAAGGATTAGAAAATCCATTAACTAAAGGTTTAATTCATGGATGGATATAATTCACATTGAATACTTATGGAGAAAAACCCTATGATCACCTCCACATATGCAAAACAAAGAAACAAAAGCCCAGATAAAATTCAATACACGTTAATAATAAAGACACAATAGGAATTTATAGCTATTTCCTTAACATGATCACACACACACACGAGACAAAAAACGATTCAAAGAGGTAAGGTAACACTTGAGAGATCTTGCTATAAAGTTAGAAACAAGAATACCTTCTATTTCTGCTATCATTTAACATCGTTTTGAAGATATTGTAAGGCAATTGGACAGAAAAAAGCAATTTGGAGTACAGGAATTAGAAAAGACTTTTTAAAGCCTCTAAAACTCTCCTTTCAAAGAAAACTGTGTATCTGGAAGACCCAAAAAGATCGAAGAAAAAACTATAAGAAAATATAGTAAAGTAGTAAGATATAAAATTAATACAATGGAAATGGATGAATTCAGATATGGCACATCCCGTCACATCAGAAAGCAAAAAATCTTTCAAAGAGCACTGGGATCACATCACAAGGGCCCAGAAGCCAGTCTGGCCTATGACATGACATTCTGAACATCATGAAGAATGGCTACAGTAGATGGAAACCCACTAAATACATCCATGAGTTTCAGTCAGCTCTGAAGGTCTCTTTAAGGGCCCAACTCATCATTCTGAAAACTAAGAAAGAGAATCAAGGGCCGACCCTGTGGCTCACTCGGGAGAGTGCGGCGCTGGGTGTGCCGCGGCCGGTGGTGCGGGTGACACCACGCCAAGGGTTACGATCCCCTTACCGGTCACACACACACACAAAAAAAAAAAAGGAAAGAAAGAGAATCGAGCATTTTTCCTGCCTTCCCTGTTCAAACTGCAATTTAGAATAACCAAATAGTTGATGAAATTCATTATAGAATTTCAGGATTAAGTCTAGAAGAAATGACAGAATTAGAAAATTAGCATTTTGCAACCCCTGATGAAATAATGAATCAAGGCAACAATCATCGGTGGATACTAAAACCATTTACAATTTTAGCTTTAGTTTTAGTTTAAAGCTATGGAAAGTTAATGGGGAAATTTATAATAGTGTGATTGGACTGCTCTCCATCCCACCCCTACCCACCCACCAATCGACCTTAGCAATTCAAAAATGGGACAGTCAGACTTTACATGCCTCATGATGTATTATCAAAGGAAGTACACTGCTCCAGTCATGAAGTACTCTCGCCTCTAAATCTAACTACTAGTTTACAGGAAATATGGGAGGTAGAGGAGCAAGATAAGTGACACCAGGAGGAAGCAATCAGGCAAAGCTAGAACTAGACATTGTACAGAATAAATCATCCAATTCTCCCAACTTGATCACAAGATAAAATGGAGGGAGGAAAATAAATGTTAAAAACAAAGCCCTCATCAGAGACGCATGCTAAATATATTACAGGTAAAATAACATGATTTCTGGTATTTTATTTGTATTCTAGGAAAAAGAAAAAAGGTAGAATAGATGAAATAAGATTGGCAAAGTTATATAAAAATTATTGAAATTGGAGGAGGGGTACATGGAGTTCATTGTACTCTTGTTTCTCTATCAATGTTTTTTTAAATTTTTTTTTTTTAATGAAAATTTTTAAAAAGAAAATGAATGCACATGGCCAAACCCTAATACCTTGTTGTTCTGCTTACAGGTGCCCATTTTCATTCCCATCTTGGTGACTCTCTTATCCGTGTTTTTGGTTCTGGCCCCAATCATCAGTAAACCGGAACTGGAGTATCTCTACTGTGTGTTATTTATGTTGAGCGGCCTTATATTTTACTATCTTTTTGTCTACCACAAGTTTGGATGGGCTCAGAAAATCTCAAGTACGTATCAACAGAAGGACTCTTCAGACAGACAGAGCATCCTACAACCTCACCTGTCTTGATTCTACCATGACTTCCTTATCACAGGATCTCACATGGCTAGCAGGTTTCACCTCCTTTTCAAGAGGATGTGTGACCCACCCCCCTCAGTGTAACACCTCTGGGTCCACCCTTGGTCTTCTTTGTTCCTGTCAGTTACTGTAACAAGTAGGAAGGAAAACGCCATTTTCTTTTTAATAGTAAAATACACATAACATAAAATTTACCATCTTAACCACTTTTAAGTGTACAGTTCAGCAGTGTTGGATGTATTCACACTGCTGTACATCTCATGTCTGGAGCACCATTTTCTTTGCCTGATATACAGACATCTAAGAGGCTCAGCAGCATTTTAAAGATACCAGAAAATGTGGTGGAGTTGGGACTGGGGAATTGGGATGAGTGCCTAAGCCTTCCAATGCCAAGGCCACAAGTCTTCCTTTCCATTCAGCAGTCCTGATCCTCATCTATTTTAGGATAATTGTTGCTTAAAAGTTTAGCTATATTAGCCACTTTCACTTTTGAAAAGAAAGTACTGTGTCAAAGTACATCGAAAGAGACTCTGAATTGCACCTATTTTTCAAAAAGTCTATATTATATTCAGAATGTTTTATCCTATACAGCAGATTCAGTTGTAGGAAACCCCATTTATAAAAGGTTCAAAGCTTCTGAGTACCCTCACCAGGCGATGACGTAATCAATGGCCTGCTTCCTGGTCTCCCTCTCCCTATACTGAGTTCCTTGAAGACGGGAGTTGGGCTGTGCATAATTTAATCCGGGATCCAGCACAGTGTCTGAGTAAATGTGATTAAAAACCCATTTCTTCCTTACTCTTGTTCAGCTTGTCCAAACAGGAAAGTACAACCACCCCTTCAGGCACTCCTATGTGGGTTTTATTTATATACCTGAAACTTAGGGAGAATACACGAGGTGTGAAAGAGTGAAGCCCAACTAGAAGGCGAGGAAGCTGACTGAGAATGCCTCTCTTCAGCTTGGGCAAGTGCCAGATCCTCTCTCTACCTCCATTTCCTCATCAGTGAAACCTGGTACCATCACTTATCTGACAGTGGGGTTATAACCAAGAGAGAATTTATTTCACGTTGATTAACAAAATGAAACAAAAGCAAAATATGGCTACATTATTTCCACCAAAAACTCTTCCCTTTCCTGAAACAGCTCCCTCCACCCCCATCTACTATGATCTAAACCCTCAGCTGAGAAAGGGAGAGCAAGCACACTCCTATAGAAAGAAAGAAAATTTTTTTTTGTCTTTTTCCGTGTCCGGCAACAGATCGCAACCCTCAGTGTCGCCCCCGTACCAGACCGGGGACCAGCAATGGGATCGCAACCCTCGGCGTTGCTCCCGCGCCTCGCTCAGCCAGTGAGCGGGAACCGGTCTGTACGCGGGATCCGAACCCTCGGGGGGAGTGTGGGCGGCGCACTGTAGCAGTGCACCACCAGGCCGGCCCAGAAAGAAAGAAAATTTTTTAGTATAAGAAAAACAGGGCTTGCTGGTTAGCCCACTTGGTTTGAGCGCGGTGCTGATAACACCAAGGTCAAGGGTTCAGAGCCCCATACTGGCCAGGCACCCCCCCCAAAAAAAGAACCACTTTTTTCCATGACTCTGAAAATGAACTTGGATTTGATCATACTGCCAGGATGACTTGCAACCTAATGGTATAAAATATGTCTTATTTCTCAGCTCTAGAACCCTTAACTAAGCTGCTCCCTACCAAAACTGATAAGAAGTTGGGTTAAGGCAGTTAAAAAAAAAAAAAAGTGAACAATCTTTTTTTTTTTTTTAAAAAAAAAAAAAAGATAACCGGCAAGGGGATCTTAACCCTTGACTTGGTGTTGTCAGCACCACGCTCACCCAGTGAGCAAACCGGCCATCCCTATATGGGATCCGAACCCGTGGCCTTGGTGTTATCAGCACCACACTCTCCCGAGTGAGCCACAGGCCGGTCCTGAACAATCTATTTTATTTTATTATTATTATTTTTTTGTCTTTTTTCGTGTCCGGCAACGGATCACAACCCTCAGTGTTGCGCCTGTACCGGACCGGGACCGGCAATGGGATCGCAACCCTCGGTGTTGCTCCCACACCTCGC
>NW_007733197.1:71742-112673 GCF_000696425.1 Galeopterus variegatus
TAGTACCGGCAAGGGGATCTTAACCCTTGACTTGGTGTTGTCAGCACCACGCTCACCTAGTGAGCAAACCGGCCATCTGTATGTGGGATCCGAACCCTCAGCGGGAGCGCCACCACACTCCCAAGCGGTGCACTGTAGCAGTGTGCCACCGGGCCGGCCCTTTTTTTTTTTTTTTCCTTTTTTTTGTTGAACAATCTATTTTAAACAGAGTACAATCTTAGTGACTTCAAACTAAATAGTCAACTTTTGGTCAGTGGGAGTAAAATATATACACATAATTGAGTCATTCATATTTTCCCTATAATGCAGATATTTGGTAGCAGTAAAATATTTAGCAGGTTCCTAATTCTTTAATGGAAATAACTTATCTCCAAAGAACCAGTGTAGTTACCAGGATGGTTCTGATTAACTCTAAGTATCAGCTGTTCTCTGAGCACATGGTCTAAGAGGTGACACATCACCAAAGAATAAGAACAAATATCACTGCTCACCAACAACCATGGTGAAGCTTCGTTACGTTTTTCTAACTGCTCTTATTGGTTTTTATTCTAGAGCCTATTACCATGCACCTTCAGATGCTAATGGAAGTGGTCCCACCAGAGGAAGACCCTGAAGCCAAGTCAAAACTGTGATGAATTTATTTTTGTAAGCAGTATTTGTAGTTATTTCTTACTGATTTTTTTCTTAACATGCTCTCAGAGGTTTATAATATTGTTATTTTTAGATATCCTTAATTCTGTGTGTGGGGTTCCAAACAGGAGAAGTGACAAGTTTCTGGTAAAGTTATCAGGTAAAGATGTCACCTAAAAGAAGGCTGGTGGCTAGGTAAGGGCAGAATAAAAACTACCACCATTAGAGTGGCAACTACTTAACAAGGGGCACATCACATTTACTTAAATACTGTTCTTTAAACTCAATAATCAATAGTCTACTGTTTTATACAGAATTGGTGAAATTTTTGCTTTGATTGATAAAGATTTTTAAGTACAAATGTTTTACTCTCTACTTTCCCCCACCCCAAAAGTACTGCCACCCTGGTATTTAACCCGTGACATACATCTATGCCAGGCTGAATGACAAGGTCCCACTGCAAAGGTGACTGTCCACCCAGCACCACTTGCAGCCTGTGTGTGAACAAGAGTCACCTCTGTCGGTGGTCAGCATCACTGCCTTCCCTACAGCCTTCACGGGCATTTTAGTCAAACCAGAAAGTGTGGTGAATAACATTTTATCTTGCATTTGGTACTCAGGGAAAATATTGTTTGAAAAATGTAAAAAGTAACATTTCTGTGAAAACACTGAAATTTTATTAATAATAAATCACAAAAGACATTCACACCACAAAGTGTGTGAGCAATTTTAGAAGCATCTACAAAAGTACTTTTACCTTGCATTTCAGAAATTTACCCAAAACATGAAATCAGTACATATTAATAGCAGTACAGAAAACCAATTGCTAATTGTTTACACTGTCAGCATCCTATGTCCTACAAAATGTTATTCAGAGCTTCAAATATTAGAAAATTGAATGCCTGGGGAAAAAAATTGAGACTTAAACATATCCTTCCTCCCTCAATATTTTCATCAAGCTGTTTGTGAAGTACACAGAGAATGGGCATCACGTCTTCTATGAGAGCAGGACCCCCACCACGTGTACATGGGAAACGCATATTCATGCAGCTCTCTTACTTGCTATTATTGTGTGCTGTGTCTTACAAAAGAGACTCAACACAACTAAGCTTGAAGAGCAGCAGCATTCACAGGCAGGCCACAAGGGCATCAGAGAGCCAGTGCACCTCAGGAGGCTCTGTCACTGACTTCACCACCTCCAAACAGGAGCAAGAGCCACATCTAGAGAAACTAAATAAGGACATTAAGAAGAGCTCCACAGAGTCAAAACCTTTGCCAGCAAAGACACCAGAACTTTCTACTTCCTGAAGAGCCTGCCCAACTTAGGCAAGAAAAAGGAAAATCACCACCTTACTTCATGGGCCAATCTGACACCTGCCAGTCAACCAATGAGTGTCACAGCAGCAGCAAGGATGTGTTCTTAGCAGCTGTCCAGGCTGGACACCACATCCTCCCACTGGAGGGCAGTGGTCTGACCACCTGTCACAGAGCCACTGCACAGAAAAAAATGTCCCGATCTAGCAGCACTCTGTTGGCACTCCCCAAAGCAAGGCCAAGCCGTGCAATGAGCTGATTATCTTATTTTACAAATGAGGAAACTGAGAGCAAGAGTGTGATCCATCCCTGCTCACGGGACAGCTTGATGACAGAGTTTACCTCTAGTAAACTGGGTATACCTGGGACATACATAAACTTGGGCATGTGGGCATTCTGACATATATATAAAAAATGAAGATCTTGGGGCAGTCACTCAACAGTCATGTTCTATCAAAGTTCTTTTCCATTTCTAGGTGAAGCTGACACACTGATATTGAGGAAGAGTGTAGGGTTTTAATTTCCCAATAGCTCAGCTTTCTAACTTTTTTTTTTTTCCTTTTTGTCTTTTTTACTGACCGGTAAAGGGATCGCAACCCTCGGTGTCGCGCCCGTACCGGGGACCGGCAACGGGATCGCAACCCTCGGTGTTGCGCCCGCACCATGCTCAGCCAGTGAGCGGGAACCGGTCTCCACATGGGATCCGAACCCTCGGCAGGAGCGCCGCCGCGCTCCCAATCGGCGCACTCTCCAGTGCGCCACCGGGCCGGCCCAGCTTTCTAACTTTTTCAATGAAGAAACCCAAAGCATGAAAAGCCTACATGGCTACATGTAAGTGGTAATGATGATACACTCCTCCTAAAAAAGTTGGTGACCATAGGTGCTGCAGCCTTACCCAACAATGTGTGCTCGGAGGCTTACCCCCTGGCACTGCACAGGTCCTTTTAAGTTTCCACTAAAAAGACAACTTTGTCCCCTTTGTCCAGGACTCTGCAGGCCCAGGGGGTCATTTAGAACCAGTAGTCTCATCACCTCCAGAAAGTTCTGGGTCTTGCTGAGGCAATCCCATTTTTATCCTTGGACTATCTCTTCATAAGAAGTAAACTTAGTCTTAGTAGCTTTCAATATCTTAAGAATACTGAAAGTATTAGTACACATGGGCTATGTTGAATCCCAACTAACTCATGGCTGAAAGGGTCTTCAGTTGCTGAATATGAATTTGTAAGACAGAAACCTCAATTTATATGTTAAGACCAGGTTTTTAGCAATGTACCCAATGTAGGTCTATGTAAGAAAAATGAGTGGACTAACTCCAGTTACTACAGTTCATTACCCAACACCACAGTCTGCTCTCCATCACTCAGGCTCGAGTGTCAGGAAGAGCGGTGAGAGGCAACGTGGAGGAAGGAAGGCACAGTCTGGGCTCGTGTCGCAACACCACTTTTTGTTTCTTCTGCTTCCACCCTCCTTTGACAGTCTTCTTAGCCTTTTTTTTTTTTTTTTTTTTTTTTTTTTTTTTTTTTTTAAAGATGACCGGTAAGGGGATCTTAACCCTTGACTTGGTGTTGTCAGCACCACGCTCAGCCAGTGAGCGAACCGGCCATCCCTATATGGGATCCGAACCCCTGGCCCTGGTGTTATCAGCACCGCACTCTCCCAAGTGAGCCACGGGCCGGCCCTTCTTAGCCTATTTTTAAATCTACTAAGAATTTCTCACCATTACCAATCCCAGTGCCACAAGATGACACTTTGTAATAATTTATCCTTGAGGCGAAAAAGGTTTGGATATGACCACTTGTTTTCTTAACTTTCAGTCTCATAGCAACATCCATTCTTGTTCAGTCTTCTGGCCACTCTTCAGGATTTAATTCACATTCTCATTCACTATCACTTTCGTAATCCTCCGAAGTCGTGCTACTGTTTTCAACCACCTCAGCTACTTTGTGGGACAGGTTTTTAGAATTTATAACTAGAAGAGTTAGATATTTAACATGGGTTAAGTACAAACCAATTAGCAAATCTCTCCCCCACCCCCTATTATTTTGGTCAACGCAGAAAAAAATCAGTTGGGTTTTCGTCTATCTATCTTGCAACTTATTTCATATTTGCATTATTTAAGGCAAGAAATGAGGAGGTAAAATTTCTCTGCTTATAAGTAAATTATTCTCCTAGGAAGAATACCTATAAAAGTGTTAGAAGAAGGTGTATTTATAACCAAGGGTTAAGTACTCAAACCAGAACATTTAGCACCAGGATCAACCACAAAGAGAGAACTAATTTCCAAGGGCTTTATATTGACAGCCCATTTCCAGAAAGGCTGAATCCCTAAAATCAGCTGACTGAGTGATTATGTCCACCCCCACTCAGGACCTACACCCCCCCCCCCCCCCCCACAGCCCATTTCCAGAAAGGCTGAATCCCTAAAATCAGCTGACTGAGTGATTATGTCCCCCCCCCCTCAGGACCTACCCCCCCCCCCCCTGCCCCCGGTGTGGGTGCTCAGCATCTTACCCTTGGAGAAGTGGCTGTCCTCTTCACAGTCTTCCCAGTGATCAAAATCAAAAGCCACATTAGGATTCTGTTCAATATAATAGTTTACATTAAATGAATTAATATAACATACCCAGGGTGTTACGACCAGCCAGCCAGAGTTCATTCCAACTCACCCTCTGTTTGAGTAAGCTATTCCAAGATTCCCTTCTCTCTTTTGCAAGAGTGATTATAGGTTCATCATTATTAATTATGCATTTGCAGTCATCTTCTATTATGTTGGCCTGCAGGTTCATATCAGCCAAGTAAAATTTGTCTCCCACCCAGGCACTAGGTTTATAAAAAGAAATAAAGTCAGCCTTTTAAAATGTTAGAAATTATTTCTATTTTATAAGATATATATATAAACCTACCTGAAAATGACTCTGTCTCTAAAGTATTTACATTTGTAATCTTTTACATTCCTTATTCTTATCTTTAAGATGACGACATCATCTTTTTGGAACCACTTTATTTGTGGGTGGAAGCTAGAAGGAAAGAAAACAGCTTGTATATTCGTCAGCATTTATTCACTGATCAAGGGAAGTCAATTCTCCAACAGTGATGGACATACCTTTTCAGATGTGGCTGGGTAGTTGTGCTAATGGAAGTATCTCCAGTGTTTTCAGATAAAGTTTCTGTACAAAAATCAAATTTTCCTACAGGTTAATTGTAGGTAACTCCATAATGTATTTACATATATATTTTTTTGCACCTTATACAATTTTTAGATGAGGAATTACTCACAAAAGAGTATAAGTTTCACAGTAACCCAAGTATCCAGTTGCAAAGAACAAGTAGAAAAAATTAAAATGCACATCACTTAGTGAAACTATCATAATATTTTAAAATAAAAACAGGCTTTGACAAATATTGAAATTAAACAATCAGGAAATTAAAGTTACTCTTTTGAAGAGGAACTGTATTACAGTTGCTGGCCACAAGACACAAATGTTCAGGCTTCTTTGGTGCTGCCAGGACCCCACCAAAGATGACTTCCAGAGCAGCAGCCAATATGCACTAGGAACAAACGCCGAACATAACATTTTCTGAGACTGACAACCTACCTACTGAGCTAAGGAGGCAACTAAGAACATCACAGTTTCTAAAACAATCCAATTTAAACTTCTCAATCTAAAACATCTGAGCTTCTCTCCAAAAACTTGAACTAGAATGTTCATAGCAGCTTTAATCCAACAGCCCCAAATGGAAAACAACCCAACATCTACCAGTAGACAAACAATTGTGCTATATTCATATTACGGACTACAACTCAGCAATAAAGAAAAACTACTGCTACTTGCAACAATACAGATGAATTTCACAGACATAATGTTGATTGAAAAAAGCCACAAGAGTATATGCTATCTGCTTCTAATTCAGCAAAACTAATGGTGACAGAAATCAGAATAGTGGTCACTCAGAACGGAGACTGCTGGGGTACTAGAAACATTCAACAACTTGATGTGGATGTGGTTAATGGACATATACATGTGTAAAAACTCTGATGAGCTATTCACTTAAGATCTGTGCACCTCACTGGATATATGTTATACCTCAAATAACAGAAAGGAAAACAATTGCAAAAAACAAACTTTGGAAGCTGAATTGTCAAAAATAAATACAGGTAACATCAGTTTGTGTCACCTCTATATTTCGTCTCAAAGTGGCAAGTCTAAACCTTAGAAAATTTACAAACATGATTGATTTAAAGGTAACTATTTATTAAATAACATATACCAACCAGACTCTGGGTCTTCTGACTTTGTCTTGGAGTCCACCTCTCTTTCTTCACCCCCATCCTCTTGGTGTGTGCTCTGCAGACAAGCAGCAGCATCTGCTGAAGGAGGTGCCCTGGACAGAAGAGGTGCAGGTTAAGTCCTGGGCTTTGGGAGGCACTCAGGCAGTTTGGCTGTCTTCGAGAACTTCCCAGAGAGAAGAGGAAGGCAGGCAATGAAGGACTGGGGAGTGCTTGTCACCCTGGAGTCAGATCCACATACAGCTGATACCTCGTTTACAGAGGACCAGGGCAGGGCCAGTCAGCTCTGCTCACTGCTGTGGCCCTCACATCAAGCACACAGTGGATGACTGACACATATTATCAAAGAAAGGTACTAACTCATTTACCAAAATAATCTTCCAAATTCACTCAACTTCGAGAATAACAACACGCACTGCTACCCACTTCAAACAGAATAAAAGGGCAGAAAGCAAAAAGCCAGTTTCTCTTCCTCCCCTGCCCCAGTCTCTCAGGCCATCTTCCCAGAGACCACCCCTGTTACCAGTTTGGGTCTACTTCTAGAAATACTCTTTGTATAGAAATTCAAAAGTTGACATCCACATCTCTCTATCTAAAACACACACACACACACACACACACACACACACACACACATTTAAACACATGGGAACCTACTAAATTCAGTGTGCTGCCCCTTGTGTATTACACTTAATAACTGGCTAGGGACTACTTCATATCAGCACAGAGGGCCACCTCATTCTTTTAAAAATTTTAAGTTGTGTTATTCTTTTGGTTCTTTGAGCAGGTAACCACATTTGTGGGTTTAGGCCATAATCCCAAAAGACACAATCCCAACACCATAATCCTGAATGTTAAAATCCCAAAAGATCAAAATTCCTAATATCTAAAATCTCCCAAATCACAATAATTGAAAGATTAAAATCCCAAATGCTAAAATCCTGAAACCCATATGCTGGGGAAGGAATGTCCTTTTTATACATCTGCATTTATGAAAAATAAAGTTTCTTGAGATTTTGGCTCAAATATATATATAACTGTGTGACTGTCATTAGTACAAAGGTACTTTAAAAAGTTCATGGACAAATGAGATTGAAAGATAATACAAATCTTTCCATAAACTTTTTGAAGACTCCTCATGTACCTGGAGGAGTCTACTTATGCTTGCAAAAATATGTATATTACTGCCTATTTTATTGTGTAAAGTGGCCTTTTTCAAAATTTCTCAAGTAAATTCCTTTTAAAAAATTTTTCTTTTAAAGAATTTTTTAAAATTATTTTTTCCTAGAATTATATTTTTGGGATTTTGATCTTTCAGGATTGTGATTTTGGGGATTTTAGACTTTAGGAATTTTGATCCTTTGGGATTTCAACATTCAGGATTCTGGCATTCAGGACTGTCTTTTGGGATTATGATTAGCACCATATGCCTTTGTCCAGTATATCCACACTTTACACGCTATCCACTCATTAGTCACTTACAAGCTGTCTTGGTTATCAGATCAAAAAAACATAGTATACACAGGGTTCAGTACTAGCACTGTTTCAGGCATCCGCTGGTGGTCTTGGAATGTATCCCCTGCAGATAAGGGGGGACTACCATACAAATCCTGTGGTGGACACAAGTGCTGTGCCCATCTTCCCCCTGTGGGGGTTGCCAGTATACTTTCTCAGAGTGACTTTCATAATCTCTCATATACACTGCTTATGGGAGTGTAAACAGGTACAACTATTTTGGAAAAAACTTGGGCAATAGTTCAAATTATGACTTAGCAATTCCATTCCATCAGAAATATATATATATATATATATATGTATTTTTTTTTTTTTGGTCTTTTTCCGTGTCCGGCAACGGATCGCAACCCTCAGTGTCGCCCCCGTACCGGACCGGGACCGGCAACGGGATCGCAGCCCTCGGTGTTGCCCCTGCGCCTCGCTCAGCCAGTGAGCGGGAACCGGTCTGTGTGTGGGATCCGAACCCTCGGTGGGAGCGCCGCCGCGCTTCCCAAGCGGCGCACTATAGCAGTGCGCCACTGGGCCGGCCCAGAAATATATTTTTAAGTGTACCAAAAGACATGTAGGAAAATGTTTAAAGCACCACCAGTACTTGAAGTAACCTAAAACTGGATATTTCTCCAGTCAACTATAGGATGGGTAAACAAATTATGGTATATTCATACAAAGAACATTCTGTAGCAATGACAGTTTACATCTACAGCCACATGCACTTATAATCTAAATATAGATTAATTTCACAAACTGCTACGTACAAAACCAGGGAAAACCCATCTATGTTTTTCCACATGAGGAAAATGGCTCCTCTTGGGGAGGGGAGTGACTGGAAGGCAGGAGGAGGCCCTAAGTTATGTCTGTTTCTTGATCTGGAGCTGGTTACATGGGCGTGTGTTCAGAAACCCCATCAAACTTATGATGTGTGCACTTTTCTGTCTGTGTGCTATTTGCAATAAAAAGTTAAAAATCCTTTCTGCAAGAGATACAGTTAAAATAAGATATTTGAGTTTTGTCTTATAATACTCCACCAAAAACAAGAGTATGGATTGGGGTATGGATAAAAAAGATTGCCCAAATCTTGGTAATTATTAAAGCTGAGTATGGAAACAGGAAACTCGTTAAACTATTCTACTTTCATTAAAAAATGTCCTTAACCTTTGTGACTTCTATTTCCATAAAACACCTCTTCCAAAAGGAAGATGAAAATCTACTTACAGGGTTTGGCTTAAGCTTTCTTCAAAAGCTGGCATTTTAGCTTCTTTGTATAATTTTTTCAATTGTTCTACATGTTCTGGATTATCAATGCCCATTCCCATTGACAAAATTTCAACTCGAACATTATAATCAATGATAGAAGTTTTCAAATTTGAAAGTTTTGTAATGTGCACCTTGAATCAAAGAAAAAAACATTTGCAGGAATCACACTTTGAATTTTAATTGAATCAATCTGACATGGCCTCTCAATCTCTCTCTGCAATGTCTCATGCACTTTGGCACAGGCCACAATGTGCAAGGGCTTCTCATGGCAGCATCTGGATCATTTCATAACCAAGGTTACATCAGAATCTTCCAAAGCTCAGGCCCCACCACAGAAATATGACCAGGTGTGGGGTGGGGACAAGATCAAACCCTGAAATAAAATCTCTAGTTGAGTCCAATCTGTAATGCTGTAACCAAACATAAAATTCTATTTTGTTCTGATTCTCAATCAACAACCTTTACTTCTACTAACAAGGAGGATCCTAAGACTCAGAGTCCCCACATGCCCAGAAAGGGCCTATGCCAAGGCCCTAAATCCTGTGTTCTGGACAAAATCCTCCACTTGTCTTCTCTGCAACCAAAACATTCTCGTCCATTTCAATTTATACAAAATTAAGTAAAACATGAAAATCTGCAACAGTCCAATTCCTGTTGATGGAGGGTGTGGATACAGGACTAAATGTCCCTTCCATGTCAGGGGGTGGGGTGGGCCAGGCTGGCACTGTCTGGGGTACCTTCCTAAGTGAATCCTGGAAAAGTGTTCCCATCTGGGACTGTGCAGACGAGCCTTTCTCCAATCAAACTGGGGACTGAACTGGAGAAGGCAAATGTGGGGGGTCTCTTTTCCTTTTAGTATGCCAGTGGACACTGTTACACACTTTGGAGATGTGGAGACATATCTGCCAGGTAGGTTTTCTTTTTTGCTTCATTCTTTAGCTATAGTTTTATTTCTTTAAAATTTTTTTGGTGCTGGCTGGTACAGAAATCTGAACCCTTAACCTTGGTGTTATCAGCAACATGCTCTAACAAGCTGAGCTAACCAGCCAGGGCCTTTTTTTTTTTTTTTTTTAAATTTTTTTTTTAGCTATAGTTAAAAAAAAATCCCTGCTTAATAAAGTTTCCATTTTTCTCCAATAAAGAACAACTACAATACTATTAAAATATCAACTAAGACCCCCAAATCTCTTCATTTGTTTACACTGGTAATCTTTATTTTCTCCTCTAAAAACCATTTTCTCTTACCTTAAATCTTATATCCAAACTCCCCGTTTAAAGTGTTAAAGCTTTGCCAACCTTATAAAAATAACTTTCAGCAAAACAGTTTGTATGAACTGAATTCCTTTAAATCTTATAAATAATCATAATAATTAAGATTTAAGTCTAATGCAGCAAAATTCTGAATGGAAAAGTAGGGTTCTTGGCGGCAGACAGGCAGGGGACGGTGCCAGCCTCAGGAAGAGGCACAGAGGCGCCCTCACTCACATGTCCTTGTCTCACACTCACCACCCCTCCCCCCAGGTCAGCTCCACAGGGCAGGAGTCTTCATCTGCTTCATTCACAGGTGGAACCCAAGTGTGCAGTACTGGTCCTAGCACATAGTAGGTGCTCAGTAAATATTTGGTGAATGAACAAGGTAGAAATTATGAATGTGATAAAACCTATCTTTGAATGCTTGAGGACTGGACTCCTCAATATTACTGGTCATGTCCCACATCTTTAGGATCACTTACAAACTAGAAAAGATGGGGACTCTTGCAGCAGTCATTGACCCAGGGCCTCTCTGTGAGATCGACAATGGTTCATGATCAACAGTTGAAAACATGAAATAGAATAGAAATGTAAATATTAAAGGATGTCACATGCAGTAAGGATAGTTTCACGAAGCTTTGGTTGTATGCAAGTGTGTGTGTCATATACACAAATGCATGTGTGCACCACATTATGACATAAAATATTCCCTTAAAAACCAAACCAGAACCAATTCATGACCCAAATAACATGAAAAACACCTCTTCCTAACACAGAGCCACCAATAAGCCTCCATTTCTGTGAAGCAAACAGTTATTCAAGCATCACTTTAGAATAATTTCGATTATTTTAGGGGCCCATTCAAAGAGATTTCTTTTTTTAAGAAAACTGCATACTTACCATTGGATCAATCCAAACCGTATTTCCCAAAGCCAATACCACTTTTGCATCATGCAATTTTCCAACAATTTTATGATGAATGTACCTAGTAACCTGATAAAAGCACTTAAGTTATTTATCTGAGGACTTAACAAAATATCTTATACTGTATATGTTATATAATTTGGGAACTATGCCATGCATTTGAGACTACCGAGGACCCTCTGAGGCTATGAGGCCATCATCTCCCTTTTGTGGACAGGGGCAACAGAAGAGCTTAATAAGGACAGATGCAGGAAGGTGCCGGAACCTGCGTGAGGCCTCGCACGGGTGAGCTCCAAGAATGGGTCAGGGTCCGTGTCTCTGGATTCCTAATTCAGTACTTTCCCACTGTGGACATGTGTCCCCCATCTCCTCTAACAACCATCAACCTGTCTTTAAAGTATGGATGTTTACTCCTTTGAAAGCTCAATGACAGTGAAGTGAAAGTTGTTCCTGCTGCTCCAGAGGATGTCATGGTGATGGAGCCACTCTGTAATCCAACATTGGAATTGAGGGACCCTGGTCGTTTGTGTTCTCTCTCCTGAGCATGTAACTGTTTTCCACTCAAGAAGGGTCACAGCAGCTAAGACCTGTCCAGCCATTCTTTCATGCATGTTGTAACACCAATAAAGCAGAACAGAAGGGAGGCTGCCCATTGTCATCAGATTGCTTCTATCTCCCTTGAACTTTGTAAATGAATCTGGAAGATTACACACAGGAGAACTTTTCCCCATTTCTTTTTTTTTTTTTAAAGATGACCGGTAAGGGGATCTTAACCCTCGACTTGGTGTTGTCAGCACCACGCTCGCCCAGTGAGCGAACTGGCCATCCCTATATGGGATCCGAACCCGGGGCCTTGGTGTTATCAGCACCACACTCTCCCGAGTGAGCCACGAGCCGGCCCCTTTTCCCCATTTCTACAGAAGGCTGCTCTTCAAGGAATACTTGTCATCAATCATCTTTATAGACCAAATGTGTCTTGAGGACAAAGACCATGACCTTCTTGCTGCCAGCTAAATTCCCAGAACCCAGCATGGCACCTGGCACACAGTGGACACTCCGTAAACACTTACTACACAAAGGAAAAAGACTATTTGATAAAGGATAAAAATTTTTACTAAATTCACAACAATGAGGTTGTGTATTTATCCTATTTCATGGACACATTCACTTGGTTTATACCTGGATAATGTTTAACCTTGCTTATAACCCACATTGTTTTTACTTTGCCAATTGCAATGGTTTATTTCCTATCTCATTAATCAGATTACACAAAATTTCACCTTCCTTTGATTCTTCCTTGAACAATCAGGACCATCATCATGAACATGACTCACTGCTGCAGTAATGAACAGGACTTTCTGGCTGGCCTCTACCTGGTCGGCAAGGGCTGAGCCTTTCCATCCTCAACTGAATCCACTGGTACCACTCTTCTGTGCTCTGTGCCTTGGCACAGGTAGTTTTCTTTCCCTTCAGTGCCTTAACCGTTCTATTTGGTGATATCCTAGTTACCCCACAGGTCCCAGGGGAAACGTCCCTTTCTTTGGAAATTTATCTGGCCTCCATCTTTCCTTCCTTGTCCATCCTCTCAACTCCAGTGGAATTTCCTGGCCTCTCCAGAGAACATCTATCACCTATAGCTCCACGTTGGCTGTGGTACCCATTTTTGTAGGTGCTTATACTATTTCATCTCTGTATGCTGATAGCTAATTTATTTTACCACGATCCCTATTTTATGCCAATTCTAAAATTGTAAGCAGTAGAGACAATGGTGACAGTGTGAAGGACACCCAGCATCTCTCTGAGGGTTCACAGCTGGGTTCTATGCACGAGTGGCAGTTGGTACATTCCTGCACCCGCAAGGATCTAAGCAGACTATGCTTTAACTGCCTAGGAACATGAAGCAATTTGCTTAAACTCAATACTTCAAATTCAAATAAGCCTCGATTCTCTGTATATTCCATTTGAAATATATACTAAAAGTTAACAAAACATAAAAAGCCAAAAAACTCACCTTTGGATTCCATTCAATTTCATTGTCAGCAGGTTTCACCCTACAAACAATAAACTCCACAGCTTGTGGGGGAAGAGTGTGGAAGTTTTCTGGGAGATGCAACAGTTGGCCTCTTGTGACAAGTCCAGTCCTGCCTTCATCTATGAACTTTACAAGGACATTATCCAGGACCCAAGTGTCTTCTTTCTGGCTCATCTCCAACACCTGAACCCTGGGGAACAATGGCGGCGTCAGTTTAACACAGAGATTCCAAAAAGGAAATAATCTTTGCCTCAACGTACCCGTTAAATGGAAAACAAACAAAAGACTCCTAAACTGCATGATTTTTACTCTACACTAGAAATTTAAAAACTAAGGCCTTTGAAAGCACTTAGAGGTGGATTATTTAAAGTATACATAAGTATAAAAACATGTAGTACTTTTGAATAGAGTAAATCCCTTTATATGACAACATAATAAAAATTAACATAGCAAATTAAAGTTTCAGCATTTCTGAATCAAGGCTATCACAAAGTGACATGGGTGTGGCTTCAAGGGAGGTAGGTGCAAACAAGCGAGTGAGTCAGACTGACTGGGCTGGACACTGTGCCATTTAGTGAGCTGACGTTAGACAACTTATGTAACATTGCCAAGGCTCAGTTTGCTTATCTGTAAAATGGGGATGGCGCCCATTTTACAGGAATTTGAAAGAAATAAATTAGTTAAAGATGAATGTGTATGTCATTCATAGTGACGGCTCAATAAACGTCTGCAGTTACACTGTCACTGTGCTCTGTGCTCAGGAATCTTGGGTAGAGTTTCACGCATAGAACTGTACCAGGTGTCAGGGGGACATTGGAAGGCAGCCAGGTTTAGTACATATACACTCAGTCAAACAGACAGAGGTAAAAATAGAAATTCAATGCCATTTAAAGTTATCTTATGCTTCACAACTTTAGAGATAAAATAAAAATAGACTTTACCTATGAAAAAGTGTTTTTTCTGCTAATCCATATAATCCAAACTTCTCCGCCTTTTCAACAGTGGTTTTATTACTGGAATTCTTAAAATACTCATTCATTTCAGCATTCAGAGTTGCACAAAGATCCACATGTTTATCAATTATACGACCAAAGTAATTTGTTGCATTCGAAATATAAAAAGGTATTATCTGAAACATACACAGTAAACAAAATCTAAACCAAAGATGTATACGCTCACTGTACCTGCAGAAATAAGCACTTGACCTGCAAACCAAAAGCATACAAATAGGTATTTAAAAATAAATAAACTGGTAAGCTGGCCTAAAAACCAAAACAAAATAAGTATCTTACCATATTCACCAATAATTATAACTTCATTTTAAGGAAGATTTTTTTGCAATTTTCATTATTTTAAAATTTCATTATTAGGTATAAGTGTTCCTTTGTTTACTTTTTAACTGCACTTTCAAAAAAATTCTTCTTAAAACAACACAGCTGTCTCTTGAGCCCCTTCTGATCTTTTTTTCATGTACAAGAAGCATTTTAAGAGCTTACTGTATATCAACCACAGAGAAAACCATGTCCTACAGGGACCCCAGCAACCCAGAAGTGGATAGATAAGCCATAGCAGTGTGCATTCAAGAAGACAACTCTTCACAGGTAAGGGTATGCAATGATACTGGCCTGCTAGTGGGAATGTCAGTGTGTGAGAGGGAATATTGGTGCCCACATGTTAGCCAAAGTATGGAGGAGGCATTTCAGACAGAGGGTCTAAACAACCTGCATTAAGGCAAGGAGCCCTGGCTGCCCAGAGCAGATGCCAGGAGTGAGAAGTAGCTGCTTGTAGGGAAGGGGGAAAGGGCAGTGCTGACTGGGACCAAGGTAGGCAGGGATGAGGTCGCTCCTTGTGATCAAAAAAGGTGTGGGGTCTCAGAGGCTGACAGCCTCGTCTGCGGCCCCCTCCAACTTCATTACCTGCCACTCTCGCATTCTCACTGCCAGTGAGCCTTGTCCTGCCTGCGAACACACCCCAGGAACTACTGCCTCTGGGCCTTGGACTTGCTGCTTCCTCTGCCCACAATATTCTTCCCCATATCTTCCCACAACTGGATCTTTTTTATCACTTGGGCCTCAGTGCAGTTGGGTCGACTCTTCAGAGAGTTCCTCCCTGCTTATAACTTCCAAAGGGCCACTTGTCCCCCTGGCACACTTACACCAGGACACTCTCTAGTACTTCACTGCACTCCATCCTCTTCATAGCACTTGTCACTACATAGAGTCATCTTCTTACTTACATGTCCCTTGTTGACCATCCCCATGGGAATGCAACCCTAAAAGGATGGGGAACAATCTACGATGGTAATCAAGCCAGCCATTCTCCAGCACCAAGTAGAAAGCTGCCACAATAAACCCTCAGAGCTTACTCTGCCTGCCCCCACCACAGGCAGTGAGTTTTGTACTCCTTCCTATCTCAGACCCAGTCTTCTCCTGGGGAGTGCTGGTAAATGGAGTCTTCTCCCCTATGCTTAGAGCCCTCCACGGTCTGGCATTCCAGACATTAGGCCACTCCGTGATGGCTGTCACTGAACACGAGGTGGTACTGAGGATGAAAATGCCCACTACAATATTATAAGAAATGGGCAGGGCATAATATATATGCCAATAACAAAATTTTTAAAAGATGCACAAAGAAAAATGACAGAGAGAAGGAGGGTGGGGCAAGATGATGGCTAGAGGTGCCCAACAGATCCTCCCACAGAAAGGGACAAGACAAAGGAATGGACAGCTAAGTACAGGGGACACACTGGTGGGAGAGTGTAGGAGGGCAGTGGGAGCCTGGTGAAGACCCTGTGGGGCACCAAGCAGTGTGGTGCAGAGGAGAAAGAGGCACACGGCTGCAGCTGCCCCATGTCTCTGACACCAGGATCAGCCAGGAGTTCTCACTTGTGGTGGAAAGAATCTGCTTGGCTGTGAGTACTTCCCAGTGGTAATCCTCCTCCTGCTCCTGCCCCAGCCCACCCCTACCACCTCCACGGTGGTCTTGTCTAGGCCCAGAGCAGTGGTCCTCCTCCCCACACAGGAATTCATCTGCACAGCAAACCCCACCACATGGCCCACACCGCCTGCATGGCCCTGGCCACTTGTGTGACCACAACCACCTGGCCACTAGCCCAGCCCCACCTGCCCACCAGGGCCCAATCATCCAGCTGCCCATGTGGCCCCACCCACACAGTCGCCCCCACCCACCCATGGGGAGTTAGCAAGGGGACAGGAGAGACCTTTTGTAGTGATGGAAATATTTATATGTTGATTGTGGTAGTGGGTACATGACTGTATACATTTATCAAAACCCAACTAACTATACACTTAAAAATAGTGATTTTTATCATATGTAAATTATACCGCAATATAGCTGATTTTAAAAAGAGATTTGGTTAGAAGGGCTCTGGGAAGGTGGTGGCAACGAAGTATCAGTTTTTCAGTCTCTCTGAATTCCCACATAAAGACAGAGCAGTGAGATGGCAAAACCCCAAACCAAGGATAAAAAAACAGTTGGAAAAAATATCCCCATGGACGCCAAAATAAAAGCAGATAAGGAAGACAATATAGGTGAAAATCTAGTTGAACTTGGGTTTGGCAAAGACTTACGATAACACCAAAAGCACAATCTATGAAATAAAAAATTGGTAAGTTGACTTGATTAAAATTAAAACTTCTGCTCTGTAAAAGACACTGTAAAAAGAATGAACGCACAAGCCAAAGACTTGAGAAAATTTTTGCAAAACACATATTTGATAAAGGACTGGTATCCCAAATATCCAAAGAACTCTTAAAATTCAACAATAAGAAAATGAACAAACCGATTAAAATGTCTAGACACCTTACCAAAGAATACATACGGATGGCATATAAGCATATCAAAAGATGCTCTGGGCCGGCCCGTGGCTCACTCGGGAGAGTGCGGTGCTGAAAAGATGCTCAACATCCTACACCACTGGGGAACTGCGAACTAAAACAATGAGGTACCACTGCACATCTGTAGGACAATGCTGACAATGCCAAGCACTGACAGGGCTGTGCAGCAGCAACAACTCTCACTCCCTGCTGCTGGGAATGCAAAAAGGTACGGCCATGCTGGAAGACAGTTTGGCAGTTTCTTACAAAATTAAACATACTTTTACCATATGATCCAGCAATCGCAATCCTTGGTATTTACCCAAATGAGCTGAAAACTTATGCGTACATAAAATCCTGCACGTGAATGTTTACAGTGGCTTTATTCATAACTGCCAAAACTTGGAAGCCACCAAGATGTCCTTCAGTAGGTGAATGGATAAATAAACTGATACACCCTGACAATGGACTATTATTTCAAACTAAAAAGAAATGAGGTTTCATGCCAAGAAAAGACATGGAGGACACTTAGATGCACATTACTTAGTGAGAGAAGGCAGTCTGAATAGGATGCGTATTATATGATTCCAACTATGTAACATCCTGGAAAATGCGAAACTATGAAGACAGTAAAAAGATCAGTGGTTACCAGGAGTTCTGGGGAAAAGGGAGAGGGATTAATAGGTGGAGCATGGGGGATTTTTAGGGCAGTGAAATTACTCTGTATGATACTATAATCACACAGATATATGGATTATATACATCATACATGTCATTATATATTTGTCAAAACACACAGAACCGCACCATAGCAAGAGTGAACATTAATGTAAACTATGGACTTTAGTTTATAATAGTGTATCAATATTAGCTTACCAATTGTCACAAATGTACCATACTAATGTAAGATGTTAATAATAGGGGAGGCTGTGTGGGGGTGGAAGGGTTTATGGGAACTCTGTATTTTCTATAAACCTAAACATGCTCTAAAAATTAAAATCTATTAATTTAAAAAACAACAACAAAAAGCAGATAAGCAAAAACCACCGACATCTACAAGGTCTTCAAGTAACATGCAGATCCTTTTGCCCAATGATTAATGGTCATTTTAATGAACATGTTTTATTTTTTTAAGTGGCAGAATCCCAATAGGATATAATTATGACTTCTACACATGGGTAGGAAGAAGCAGAGGGAAGCAATACAGCATCTGATGGACCCGAGAACAGAGAACTCCAAAAGATGCAACAGTCATTCACTGAAAACCTGATGGGCAATGTGCTCCAACAGTGGGTGAGGGCTGGAGCCCCTGTGAAATCTCTAAACTGTCCCTGCAGGGATAAGAGAGATGCAGAAAGAGAAAAGGCAGATAAAAGTGGGGGAAGAAAACAGAGTGAGGAAATCTCAAAACTCTCAGACACTATATCACCACATTTTTTTTTTTTTACACAACACATAAACAACAGAAATGGGAACTCTGTGAAATTAGAAGTTAAACTGACCCACACCTCCTCTAAAAGTGAAGGAAAGAGCTTCCAGACAGCTGAACACTGAGGGTTCCTGGAGGGCACGGAAGCTCCGAGCCCCTTCCCCACACCTCACCCTATGCATCTCTTCATCTGTATCCTTTGTAATATCCTTTATAATAAATGAGTAAATGTTAAATGAATGAATGAATGAATAAAATCAAAGGAAAACAAAATTTATCTAAAAATAAGCAATAGCAAATTATCAAGATCAAATCCATACTACATCATAATAAAATAACAAAATAAATAACAACATCAATAAAATGTAATGAAGTAATTAAAAAATGTAAAGAGCAGAATAACAGTTCTTACAATGAAAGCCATGAGAAAGATGTATCCACAAAACAGATCAAAATTGTAACCTTCAATTTCAAAACAAGCTGCCTTTTTTCTTGTTAAATTAAGAAAATGATATATGATATAAAAGAATAATATAAATCAGAATTAGAAAAAGTTAGAAATTAGGTGATAGAACTCAGGAAAGAATTAGAAATTAAAGAAAAAATTACTTTAATAATGAAAACTGTAGTGGGTTGAATAGTGCCCCCCCCAAAAAGATATGTCCATATCCTAACTCCCAAGGTCATTATGATTGTGACCTTATTTGAAAAAAAGGGTCTCTGCAGATGTAATCAAGTATCTCAAGATGAGGAGATCTTTCTGGATTATCTGGGCAGGCCCTCCATCCAGTGATAAGTGTCCTTTATAAGAGACAGAGAGAGAAGAGGAACAGGCAATGAAAAGCTGCAGGCAGAGACTGGAGTGATGTGGCTACAGGCTGAGACATGCCAAGGAACACATAGAGTCAACAGAAGCTGGGAGAGGCAAGGAGCAGATCGTCCTCTAGAGGCTTCAGAGGGAGCACAGCCCTGCCGACACCTTGATATCAGACTTCTGGCCTCCAGAACTGTGAGAGAATAAATTTGCGTTGCTTTAATTCACCATCTTTGTGGTAATTTGTTACAGCAGCCTAGGAAGCTAACACAACAGATCATGCCTTAAAAAGGATTTGAAAAAAATAACAGAATTTTAATTCATCAATTATATCTGTATCTCAGAATTTTCTTTAAGAAATAATCATGAATGTTTTGAAAAGAATCATATAGGGCCAGCCTGTGGCTCACTTGGGAGAGCGTGGTGCTGACAATACCAAATCAAGTGTTAAGATCCCCTTACCAGTAATCTTTAAAAAAAAAAATCATATAATTACTGCATTATTTTTAATAGCCCCCAAATGGAAACAACTTTTTTCCTGAAAACATAACTAAAAACATCCCTAAACTGTCATCCATTTACCCAATTTGATCTTGGTTTTATAAATAAAATGGGGGCCTGAATTAAGACAGCTTATAAGGACCCGTGCCTATTGTCCAATTAATGGTGGTACGTTAATATTGACCACCGGAAGTCATAATTATATTCTACTCAGATTCTGCTGCTTAAAAAAGATGTTCGTTAAAATGACCATCAATCACCGGATAAAAGAATCTTTAACAGAACTTACTTTAATGCATCCAAACATTGGTAGAGCTTGGCTGGACAATTTCCTTGGCATGTCCATTTCTGGATTAATATGGTGTCGGTCAGGACAGATCCTTTTGTTTCTGGGAAAAAAAAAAACAAAAAAACTGTTAACATGGATTGTTATGCATTCTTCAGAAAATTAATCTACAACCCAAGTCAGAGAACTTTTATTCAAAAACACCTTAAAAGTTAGGTAACCATATTAAATTTTTCAGATGACACTAACAATACATAAATAAGTGAAAAAGAATTCTAAAATTTAATTAACACTGAATAGACTTAAAGGAAAGGGTTACTTCCTTATTTCTGCAGACATTCTTAAATGCATTATGTAAATGAACAAAATACACTTCCAAAATAAAGACTATGAATCAGATACACATCACCATAATCCACAATAAAGGTCAGTTAACCTCTAAACCAGAAGCCATTCCTTAACTATAATGTTACTTTGAAACTGAGAAATAGTTGAAGTTTGTTTCAAAAGTTAATATTCTACTTAAAGGAATAATGGAAATTGTTGCTAATAACCTGTTTAATGTACCATATTTCAAAAAAGTTAACATCAACAGTTATATTAAAATTAAATTCAACCCAGTAGATAAATATCAGACACATAGGCCCCAGCCTCAGCCACCCACTGTGTCTGGACCAGTTAGAGGGGACCCCATGACTGGTAAAGTATCCATGCTCTCCAATTTGATCTATAGAATCAATACAGTCCCTATCAAAATTCCAGGAGGGATTTAGAATAAATTGACAAGCCTATTTTATAATGTATACGGAGATGAAATAGATTTAAAATAGCCAAAACAACCTTGAGGAGGAGCAAAGTTGGAGGACTTTACACCAGATTCAAGACTCACTATAAAGCTACAGTGCTTAAGAAAGTGTAGTACCACATTGGTGTCAGGATAGACAAATAGACCAATGTAACAGAACAGAGTCCAAAAATGGACTGCATTTACTATCACCTGGCTTATGTCAAAGCACTAATTCAGTGAAAACAGAATGATGTTTTAAGTAAATGATGCTGGAGCAAATGATTAGCCATATGGAAAAAAGCAAACCTCACCCTGTATCTTACACTATAGATACAAATTAATTCAATACGGATTATAGGCCTAAATGTGAATGCTAAAACTATAAAGATGCTAGAAGAAATTACAGGAGAATGTTTTCATGACCTTGAAATAGGCAAATATTTCAGTATAAGGATGTACAAAAAAGTAACTACATATATTGAGAATATCTTCTCTCCATCTGTGGTTTGCTTTTTCACTCTTAATAGCCTTCTGATGAATATCCTTATATATGAAATATTTGCCTATTTCGAAGTCATGAAAACATTCTATAATTTTTTTCCAGAATAACAATTAAGAATTTCTGTTCATCAAAAGACTATTAAGAGTGAAAAGGCAAGCCACAGATGGGGAGAAAATATTCTCAACGTATGTATCAGAAAAAGCACTTACACCTAGAGTATATAAATTACTACCACAAAGCAGTACGAAAAAGATAAACACCCCCATTTAAAACATGGACAAAAGACCTGAACAGACACTTCACAAGAAGAGGATGGTCAAGTGTCCCACATACATATGAAAAGATATTCTACATCACTGATCATTAGGGAAACATGAATTCAAATCACAATGGTTTAAAAACAACAACAAAATCACAATGGTTTACTACTACACACCCATGAATACTAAGTGTTGGTGAGGATGCAGAGCAACTCAAACTCACTTGTACACTACTGACAGGACTGTAACATGGTCAACCACTTTGGCAGAGTTAACCATATGCCTAACCCCTGACCTAACCAGTTCACTCTCTATTATATATCCAAGAGAAACGGGTGCTTACTTCCACAAAAAGACACTACAAGGGTGTTCATAGCAACTTCATACATAACAACTGCAAACTGCAAACAACCCGCAGACCCGTCAACAGGAGAATGGATACACGAGTGTACACTATGATATATTCATACAATGGAATACTGTGCCACAAGATAAATTTTAAAAATATAGATACACACAACAACATAGACAAAAGTCACAGATATTAGGATGAGGGAAAGAAGTCAGACAGAAAAGAGTACATACATAAAAGAGTTCCATTTACATAAAGTTCAGAAACAAGCAAAATCAGTGTTGACAGCTCTCCAGAGGTGGTTATTTCTGGGGTGGGACACTTCAGGAAGAATGACAGGGAATCTCTGGGGTGCCCCCTCAGAGTTGGGTGGTGGTTTACATGGGTGGGTGTGACAGGTATGCAACAATTCATCAAGCTGTGTACTTATCATCTGTGCACTTTACTAATGTTATACTTCAATTTTTAAAAAAGAACACTGGCTTACTTGCAAAAACCGAGAGCCTTAAGATAGGGACAAAGAGGCCTTCTGGCTTTTTTATCTTCTTTGGCTTCCAGAACTCCTGCAGTAAACTCATACAGCTCCAGTGGAACTTTGGCATCTGCTCGCTCCAAGTAGCGCAGGACCCCAACTGCATCACTTGCATTTCTCTCTGTCAGCAGCAGGATGGATTTGGTTTTTTTATCTCCCTGTTCTGCAGGAGAGCCCTTAAAATTGGGTGAACAAAAGAAGTAGATCATCCATACCAGTCTAAATAAGGAACGCTTATGGACTCTGAATTTGTCATTACACAGAAAATGCCAGTGGAATATTGAAGATAAAAATTAATCAAACCTGTTCAGTTAAACTTTGAAAATGATCAGACATGCAATATAGCCGTCCACCAAAAATTTTTGGCGATGAAGGGAAGCTGAAGTGAATCACACATGTGGCATCGCTGATGGCCAACAGTGGTATGCAATCGTCAGTTAAGGCTGGAGAAAAAGATTCCAACAATTTCACATGAGCTGGAGTTTACTGAACCTCCTTTAACAAGCAATATACTGCAGTACGTTTCTGCATTGCATTTTACTTTTTAGATGCAAAGAAATGTCTTTCCAATTTTTTTCCACAAAATGCCACAGCCCCAGTGATTAAATTCCAGAGAAAAGTAGTCTCCCTTTTAGCTGGAAAATATCTATTACAAATCCTGGCTGCCCATATATTTTTCACTTATTTTATACATTGTTATTTATGACCATGTTTCATCAGAGGTATATACATATGCATGCATGCATACACACACACACACAAATACATATGCCCTATATATATGTGTGTATACGATGGTGATCCCAAGCTAGAGAACTCTGGGGAGAATGTCTGGACTAAGGGTCACTGCCTACTTACCCGACAGCCCTAGGGGCACCTAGATTCACGTCAACATCAAAATCTCAGTGGAGGTTAATTTTCATTTTGAAACTAACATTACTAACAAATTCTCAATAAATGTGGGAAATAAGGAAAAATCTAGAGATGAGATATATAAATGAATTGAAGAAATAATTCCTATTAGCTCAGCCTTCTCTACATGTAAGTAGAAATTAAAACACTTACCTAATACAGTGTGAGAGCCAGAACTTAACTTCTTCTTCCACTCTTCTAAAACACTTTTTAAATTAAAAACTATTTCTTTATGCATTTTCAAACAAAACATTGAACTGCTTTCTAATACCTAAAGATAAAACCAAAGAGGCCACAGTTCACAGTCAGTAACACAAACATGAAAGCAATTGTTTCATCAGTAATTATAAATGCAAAACACTTTAAATTATCTGTGAGGGCATTATCTCACTGATCCAGTAATTCCTGAGAATAACATAATTGTGAACTTAAATAAACGTTCGCAAAATTCTAGTTTATATCTAAAAACTCACTCAGTGAAACAAACATTTTGCTAAAACTATTTTCCTTCCTTTTTAAATAATTCATACATACATGTATATGTATACAAACAACACATGGTACCATTGTCAACAAGGGGTTTTAACACTACACCTTCTGGTCCATTTTTGCAAAAAGATGGATTTACTACTATTCTGTATTTGGCTTTGTTTCTACATTTTAGCATTAATGTATACAAAATGAGATTAAATTTAATAAATATTTAGCCAATTTGGTTTTTCTGGCTATACAATAATATTTTTTACTGTTATCTTCTCAAGTAGAGTACAGAAAATGTTGGATTTCTTCATGAATTGGACCTCTTTAACGCTATGCCAAAACTATCCAGCACTGCTCCCCGTGGGGAATGCTGCTTCAGTGGAAAGGCTGGTTCCACCCACTTGGCTCCTCCACCAGTGCCAGGCCTCCTATCAGAGCTTCAGGGAGTGAAACCCATAAAACTGTATTTCCCTGCCACATATTCAACTACCCAGGAATTTTCTGATGATTTGAGATTCAACCAGTTTAAATAAACAGTGAGAACATTTACGTGGAGAAGGGCTCACCTTACACACTATTTCTGTTTCAGCTGCAGAACAGGTGAAGATCAAAGTCTTTTGTGCCTGACTTGGAATGAAATCAAGAGCTTGGAGTAAAGTAGAGGTTTTTTCACATTCTAGGCAAAGATGCACTACCTGGTAATGAAATACAGAAACAATGTGATCTTTAAAAAGTTCAAGTTTCACTTTTCATAGGTAAGTTATGATTTTCATAGTAAAGAATGTATAGGAAATCAATATAAATTTAAATACACAATTACAGATTTGTGTATGAAATCAAAGCTATAATCATTTACTATTAAGCCATGAAAAAAAAGGTTACTTTTTGTGTTCATCAGCCCCCCACCACACACACAGACGACTCGTTACCTGTTGAACATTGCCATAGAGAGCAGCCTCTTCCGTGGCTGTGATTACAACGTAGGGATCGTTCATGAACTCTTTGATTAAATGTTCTATATGTTTGTCCCAATGAACTCCAACTGCAACAATTTGATGTGGTGCAGATTCCCTTTCTTCAACTTCAATATTTTTTTTAAAGTTATGTAATATAGCAAGTATCTAAAAAAATAAAAATAAGTATAATTAATTACATTTTTATTTCAAAAGAGAATAATAATTAGTTTGACAGAACATAAAATGTAAGGGATTTTAAATGTAACAGATATTTTCTGTTTTCAGAGTGGGAAAAGCTTTTCTGAAAATAAAAGTAAAAAAAAAAAATTAAAAGGAGAAAATGTTAAGTTTAAAGCCAATAAACATCCTAAAACTCCACTATAAACAAAAAGCACAAACATCTTGCTAAATATGTGTAACACATCTAACAAGGGATTAACATTCTCAAATAAAAAATTCTAAAAATTAACTAGAAAAAGATGATCCCACCAACATAAATTAAGGAAATGAGCAAACGACTCAGAGAAGAATGGATATAAATGATCAATATGAATGAATGTTCAACTTAACAAGTAATCAAGGAAGTACAAATTAAGCAAATGAGATTCCACTGTTTACCAATTAGACTGGAAAAGAAAGTCAGGCCAAGGCCTCATACTAGCAGGAATGCAGGGAGCATGGCCCAGTGGCACAGTGCTAACGGGAGAGGAAATCAGTCTGTCTTTTCGAAAGGCAACTGTAAAGTGCAGTATACCCAGATATTGGTTTTGTAAATAAGAATCTGGGACTTTAGAGGAGTTCAAGAACCCTGTACAGGTCCACACAGTCAGTAAGTAACAAAGCTTGAACTTGAATCTGGGACCATCACCACCCCCACATGAATGCTTTTGGTCATCAAGTTACACTGCTTCCAACAAATGCCTTACAAGAATTCATAGTCTTTGAACCATTAATCCCCATCCTAGGTATTTATACTAAGGGAAACAGGTGCAAAGAAGATGTATGTTCTTTAGCCACACACATACACAAATTATGGACATAAATTTATGTCCACAAATAAGACAGTATAAAAATAAATGTTATTCCCATATAATTCAATAGCATATGGCCAATAACAATCACGCTGTAGGACAGCAAGTAATAATACAATGTTGTTAAATGCAAAATGCAAGTTAGAAAATAGTATATAAGGGCCGGCCCGGTGGCGCACTGGATAGTGCGCCGCTTGGGAAGCACGGCGGCGCTCCCGCCCGAGAGTTTGGATCCCACATACGGACCAGTTCCCGCTCGCTGGCTGAGCGAGGCGTGGGAGCAACACCAAGGGTTGCGGTCCCGATGCCGGTCCCCGGTCTGGTACGGGGGCAACACTGAGGGTTGCGATCCGTTGCCGGACACGGAAAAAGACAAAAAAAAAAAAAAAAAAAAGAAAATAGTATATAAAATTTGTTCTTCATATTGTTAATTATATGTATAAACGAAAAAAGGAAAAAAAAAAAAAAAAAAAAAAAAAAAGAAAATAGTATATAAAATTTGTTCTTCATATTGTTAATTATATGTATCAACGAACATAGGAATAAAAAAAAGAAAGAAATAGTCGAAAATAGTAAGAGTGGTCACCTCTGAGTGTAAAATTGTGAATGGTGGATTGTTGCAAGTGCTATTCTCTGTTTCTCAAATTTTCCAAAATAAAAATTATTGCTTCCATAACCAGAAAAGTATTAATTAAATACTGTAGAAAATCTCCCTGGGAAAATTTTTGCTCTCCAAAGAGAACTTTAACATTGGAAAGGAAATTTCAGATAAATACTCTCTCTTCTTAATCATAGAAGTTAAAGGAAAAATTGTTTTAGATTAACCAAGCTATTCCCCAAGTAGACACTTTCCCTGACTCCTTAAGGCAGTTAAGACTTTACATGTATATTTCAGATATACATATATTCCGAATAGCAATGACATCTAAATGGACACCAGACTTACTTGCTCATTAGCTTCAAAGAATAATACTTCCACCTCATCCAAAATCAGGTGACAGAGTCTAAGAAACAACAGGCTTTGATAGGTGAGAAGTCTCAAGAGGCTATACGGTGTTGTAACAATCACATCACCTACATTTTAAAAGAAAACAATATTTTAGAATTTTCCACAGGTTTCTCTAACATTTCCTTTGGTAAGATTCTACATACCTTCTAGAAATGCCTTCTAATTAAACAAAAAGCTGTTTTTTCTCTCAGCTGGGCGAGGTAACACTCCCACCTACCCAGGCTAAGCCCTGTCATGATCTGACTAAATGCCTGGGTACTTGCCAGGTTTTGCACTCCTGAAAGGCAGGCAGGGTTTTAGTCAACACTGTGTGCCTAGCATCTAACAAACAGTAAGTGTTCAGTAAACAGGTGATTAATGAACGAAATCTCATAGTTTTCTCAGTGAAAAAGAAGTAAGTCAAGATCAAACCTTCATAATCGATACCCATCAGTAACTGACAAGCGAGGTCTGCACTAGCGACCACCAGCTGCATCGTCACACAAGCATGGGCAGGGTTCCACTGTCTTCTGTGGGGAAAATCGAACAGTTTGGAAAGGATGCTTACACCCCCTTGGAAGCTTCACATTTTTGGCTTCATCTCTGCGGAGTCCGATTGTCAATAACACAGGATGAAGAGGCCTGGACGACATGCTATAGTCACCCAATAATTCAAAAATTAATTGGGCCTTTTTCCACCCAGGGCACACGATGACTGCAAGAGGCTGCAAAGACAAACAAATTCAAATAATTTTGGATGACAGTTAGGAATCAAACATAGTATCTGTCAAACATCCAAGACATCTCCTTGCATGAAGTACAAAATGAGTTTTTACATCATTTTCATATAGGTTAGAAAAGTTAAAATATAATTTTACTAAAATAGATTTAGACACATTGACTCAGATTTTCCTAGGGCTTAAACTAAGCACTCCACAAGTATTAACTGATTTAGTCCTTAAAACACTCTTACAGGGTAGGGCCTATTATTACTTCATTTCACAGATGAGGAGTGTGAGGCACAGAGAGGTGAAGTCAGTTGCCCAAAGCTGCACAGCTAATATATGAGAGCAACACGATTTGAACCCAGGCAGTCTGGCTCCAGATCCCCTGCTCCTAGGCACAGAGGTGAATTGTCTTCTGAAAGGGGCCTTTAAAAAGGCTAACATCTGGTCTAAATAGAGTTCCAGTCAAGATGGCAGAATAGATGTTCCCCAGCGTCACTCTCTCCGAGAAATTTACAACTATATAAAAAAGCAACAACAGCCAAGCTGGGGCCACTGAGCTCAGGGGAAGAGAAGAACAGACCTATGCAGTGCATGAAGGCAGGAGAAGCTATGATGAGAGAAAGAAAAAACTGCTCTGAGCGCTTCGGGCCGTGGCTGCTTTAAGGCTGGAACTGCTGAGCACATGGAGCAGGAGCTGGCAGAAGCCACAGCTGTGCCCTTCGGATGGAGTTGCTTGGAGGCGGCAAGGGAGAAGAGGACCTTGGTGGCCCCCAGGCCAGCAAGACCACTAACGGGGCTCCCATTGACCCACATAGGAGCGAGGAGCCACAACAACTGAAAAAAAGGAGCCACTCAGAGGCCAGTGAGTCATCACAAGGGACTGGTGCATGGCCCATCCCATGGGAAGTGTTTGCATTATGGTCAGTGGGAGAGACAGGCCCACTGGGAGAACACTGAGGCACAGCAAGGACAGCTGATCTGCACCCCAATCAATGTAGGACCACTCAGAGGAGACTGGCCAGAAATACAGAGTTGCATGGGGCGCAGTTGGATGAAAAGACTCAGGCCCAGATCAGAGTTTCTATACAACCCAGGTGCACTGAGTGTCTGGAGAGCTGGAAGTACGTATAAAGTCAACCATTATAACCTGTGCTGCACAAAAAGCTTTCCCTAGGGAAGCAGCAGCAAAGTAGCAATTTAGCTCAACCACACAGCTCAAGTACTGGTCCCAACAGGAAGTTCCCCCATTTTGGAAGTAAGCAAAAGACAAAAAAATTAGTTCCAGCTTAGACACATTGCCAGCACCTCGGGTCCGCCCAGGGATGTTAGGCATGGATCTGGGGACCGGAGCCCCCTCCCACAACCAGGCACTCCACCAGCACCTCTGGGGGCTGCCAGGGGACACAAGGCATGGATCCGGGGACCAGACCCCCCTCCCACAACCAGGCACACCATGCCAGTGCCTCAGAGCCTGCCCGAGCACCCGAGGGATGGAGCCAGGGACTGGACCCCCGGCCCACAACCAGGTACACCACCAGCACCAAGGAGCATGCCAAAAATATCACCTCCATGTGGGTGGCCCACCACAGCCACCACAATAACCATGGCTGCCGTGAAAGTGGCTAGACGCCACAACCACCATGCAGATGGCCTGCCAACCACTGGAGTGCGTCAACACAAGGACAGTCACCAGCAGAGATAAAAGAAGAGAATGTCTCTTTCCACAAAGCCCATTCCAGAGTGACAGAAGAAGCATCTGCTCTATGATAACATTGGGGGACCTGATCACACCTCTCAGCATTGGACAGATCATCTAGGCTACAAATCAACGGAGTAACCATTATTCTTTCAGAAGAAGAGAAGAAATCTAGGGAAATTAGAGGGGGGAGGGGAAGGGGTAAGATTGGACAAGGGGCATAAAGAATAAGTATGATTTGTCACAATATATATGCTAGTAATATTGATTTGATCAACATATGTCAATGTTGAACCCAAAAAATATGTATAATCAATTTTGATCGAATAAAAACTTTTTTAAAAAAAGGCTAACATCTCTTTCTTAGCAGATTACCTTCTGAATTCTGCATTCTACTCACCCACAGATACCTCCCAAAGGTGTACTGCCTGCCAAACACACTCCTGGACACATGCTCTCTACTAATTGAAGACAAAGCAAGTCCACTCTTTCCTTTACGCAGATCCAGGTGGCACAGGCCTGAAAGCAGGCTGACCATGGAGCCATGGAGAAAGCAGAGGGCATATAAGAGGAAGACCTGGACATCCCCTTCTGATCCCAGCCAGGGTTCTGCCTCAATACAAGCCACATCTCATCAGCAGGAGTCAGCTGCTAACGAATTCGGGGTACATAAATCCATTTAATTTGATTAATTCAATTCAAATTTGATTAACTCATGCAAATTTCCAAAGGGAGCTCATTAAACTGCTTGGTGTAATTACAAAAATAAACCGGTATCTTTTCTAACTGCAACACTAAGCATGTTTTCTTACTGCTGTTTTTCACCTTATGATGAGTGACAGAACCATCTGTGGTGCATCCTTTGTGCCAGGATCTGACATGGAGGTTTTCTACCCAGCAGTTCACCTAACAGCCAGAATCCAGCAAAGCAGATGTCACTACCCACTCCCACTGGATCCTCACATTCCATTTATCATCTTTCTCAGCTATTTTCAGGTTCTTATACATGGAAAAAGTAGAATTATAAAACAGGATGGAGTGCTATGAAATAATTTAAAGAACATGGGACAAGACAACAGAAATGTAAATTCTAATTCCACTTCTACTACTTGTCAGCTGTTAAGAATTTATCATAGTAACTCTTCATGAGCTTAATTTTCTCATCCATAAAATAGTGAAAACAATAGATGGCCTGACCATCTCATATGGTTGCCGTGACAATTAGAGGAATTAAGGTCAGTGAAATCATTTAATAAGCTATATATTCATCTTTACAAGCCAGGACTCTCTGGCCTCAGACAGTGGCCCACAACTGGGGGCTCACAATGAGAATCACTGTGAGAGAACTGATGACTGGGAGAAGAGAAAGAATATTTTTTCATAGGACAGTTTCTGTCCTGGCAGTTTGGAAACCAAATTGAGTAATGTGACCTGAACTTTACCAAAGGTTAGGTGTACAATTTAAAAATAAATTTTAAATCCATTTTGTTGTGAAATAAAATTGTCTTCAACTTACTCCATTTCTACTTGGTAATGACTTGTAGCAGCCCTCTGTTTGCAAAATTGTAAGCACTGGTGGAAGGTACAACAAAGGGTCATTTCCACAATGAGAAATGACAACCACATCATAGCCACGTGCTATGGGAGGCCAAGAGTAAGATTCAGTGTGGTTAGGTCCCGGAAACTTATTTCTTTGAAGAGCCTACAAAACATCAACAACCAAAAACCACAATAAAGTAGAGAAAACTAATAAAAACTCCATCTCACTGTTTAGTTAACTCCAACAACCACTACACCCTTCATTAATATGGTGTCTTCTAAGATCTAACTTGGTAAGTCTCCCTGAATCTTTTCTTAGTACCAAACTCTTATTATAAGACTACTGCTTTTCTGGGCCCCAAGTAAAATGGATCCAATAGATAATCCATTGACCAGATGCTTAAAACTCACTGGAAGAAGTTTGTGGCTTTTTCTCCTTAATTTCCTAATAATTTACCAGTCCATCAGCTCTACTTGCAAAGCTTTTTAAAAACATGCTTTAATTTGCTTATTTTTCTATGTAACTGTCACTAAAACCCCAATGTTCCAACAGAGTTCTCCAACCACACTGACACTATCCTCTGAAAGGCTGAACTCATCAGCACCTTATTTCTGTGAAGTCCTCCCCCCAGAACCCTGACCCCAAGTGCAATCGGGACTGATGACTCTGCAGCTGGTATTCAGCTGTCTCACAAGGTTCCTCCTTCACCATCACCCCTTTGTCTGCAACACATGTGGTCTTCTTTCTTGGTTTACTTCTTTGTTTTGGTGGAGAACATATTTCAATAGCTTCTTGACAAAGGGTATAGGAGAAAGAAATTTTTTTTTTGAGACTTTGCATGTCTGAAAATATCTTCATTCTACACTCACAATTCATCAATAGTTCAAGTGTGGACCTCTAGGTTGGAAAAAACTTTTCATCAGGCTTTTGAAGTCAATGATCACGTTTGGAGGTGTTACTGTGGAGAGGTCTGAAGCCATTCTGACTCCTGGTCCTGTTTGTGGGACCACTTTATTCTCTCTAGCAGCTTTCATGATCTCCGAATCCCTCCATTTAGATGCTTCACAACAACGTATCTAATCTTTGTTCATCAGTAGTCCCGGGTCTGTGGTAGGTAGACTCTCTTAATTTGGAGATTCACATCCATTACATCCAGAAAATATTCATGTGTTACTCCTCAGAGAACATTTTGCCCTCTTTCTTCTTTCTTTCTAGAAATCACATTTCCAGATATTGGACCTCAAATTGACCCTCAAATTCTTTTTTTCCCTCCTATTTCCATGCCCTTGACTTTTTGTTCTACTTTCTGAGAGTTAGCTTTCTATTTTATATCTCAAACCTACCACTTATTTTTTTAAATTTCTAAAATATTTTGAATTTCCAAAAAAATTTTTTTTAATTCTCTGATTGCACCTTTTTTTTTTTTGGCAGCTGGCTGGTCCAGGGATCTGAACCATGACCTTGGTGTTACCAGCACCTGTTATTATTATTATTATTATTTTTTTTTACAGCACGCTGTTATTGTTAAATGGATGCAATATCTTCTCTTATCTCTGAGGATATTTACTTTCTAGCATTTTGTTCTACTTTCTGCACTGTTTGTTTCCTTTAGAGTTTGTTTGGTCCCATATTGGAGAGGAAGACACTTAAAACTGACCAGAAGCTGTAGGGATGGGGCAAACCTTGTCACATGTGGTGTCATATCACTGCAGGAAGAGAGGTCAGCAAGCAGGCGTTTTCACAGGGAGAACTCCAGATAGCATCACCTAAAGGTCAATTTTCTAGGTCCATTCATTTCCTCCATAAAGAGCCTCCTTCCTGAGAACAATACAAATTGGCTGTAGATGTTCACTACCTCACCTGCCTCACTCTTTCCTCCATTAGGTCAGCCATACTATGCCACCTGCTTTCCATCTTCTACAGGCCTGTGGAAATCTCTGGTCCACTAACACTTATCTGGCATTCTATTCATCCTTGCAGTTTTATCTATCTTTAAAAAAAAATTTTTTTTTGGTGGCTGGCCAGCAGGGTAAAAATATTTTTAAACATTTTTTTTTTAATCAGGAGGAAAGGATATAAATATGTGTGATCAATTTACCAAGTGGAATTACAGCAATTCTATAAAGCAATTTTGAAAAGGGCAGGGTAAAAATATTTTTAAACATTTTTTTTTTAATCAGGAGGAAAGGATACAAATATGTGTGATCAATTTACCAAGTGGAATTACAGCAATTCTATAAAGCAATTTTGAAAAGAATGGCTAAGAAGTATACTACAATTGCACAGGCAACTTGTTCCTTCTAAACCCCTTTCCAGAGGCACATTTGAAAACTTATTTCAGAAGAGGATTTATAGTTATACAATGACTTCTCCACAAAAGAATTATTCACTTATAAGAAGTGAACCTGGATTTAAGAATAAATGAGAAATTAGTAACAAAAGTTTTAAAGAATTTCAAAAGCAAAGAAATGATACAATGCAACATTAGGGCTGTTTATTTTAAAAATCCCTCCATTGTAGAGAGCAGAATTGTGGTAACTAGAAGTTGGGAAGGGAAGGAGAGAGCGAGGCTAAGGTGAAGTTGGTTAATGGACACAAAATTACAGCCAGATAGGAAAAATAAGTCCTAGTGGTATACAGTAATACTAGGCACCAACATTTAAAAATAATTTATTGTATGTCCTCAGATGGCTAAGAGAGGAGCTCAAATGTTCTCATCACAGACAAATGATAAATATGCTAATTGCCCTGATTTGATCATCATACACTGCATACATGTATTGAAATATAACTCTGTACCCCCTAAATATGTGCAATCGATACATGTCAATTTTAAAATAAATAAATAAAATCCTTCTATGTTAGAAAAGGTCAGATCTCTCCATGAGTTTGGTTGTGAGAGCACTTCTACCTTTTTCAGGTCTGCTGAAAGTGGCGACACATCCATGGTCAGGCAGGGCTCGATCTTGTTCCGGAGCACCGCAACAGGCTGCTGCGGGCCCGACTTCAGCTTCTGCAACTAAGTGAACACGTACATTAGACAGCTAGTATGTGCCCTGAGGATCTGCACAGAATATCAAGAACTTTACGGAAATGAAGGAGATGCTGATTTCAGTGTAAAAACCTGGGTATATTATAAACACCAAAACTGCCAAAATGAAAGGCAGACCATCAATCACGCAAACAAAAAAAGAGCAATTTCTCTGAAGTGATAATTCTTTTAGATAATTGCTAAAAGGAAGTCTTCGGGTAAAGTCCCCCATCTACGGAGTTTCTCTTCTAATGTCAAGTCTGGAAGGAGGAAGAAGAAGGATTTAAAGAGTAAACAGTTTTCTCTTTTGTTCCCATCCTTTAGGACATATAATACCTGCTGCAGATCAGAGATTCCATCAGTTCTCAAAGGATCGGGATTTAAAAACTGCAGTAATCTGTAAAATAATTAAAAGAACAAAATTTGAAGAAAAAAGTGCTTATGTGTCCTTAATTGAGCTATTATTTCAATTCTTCCTTGATGGAGGTAAAATGGACTATTTTATACCAAGGCACAGCTGACTACTAGTTCTGTTTGCTTGGCTTATTAACATCCAAGGCCCATGATGGCCATGTAGTTGTAAGCCCCCTGCTCCCTGCTGAGGTCTGTGTCTGTGCTGCAACCACCCTGCCATCCATGTCTTCATGACGAATATCTGAAAGGGGACAGGCAAGCTTTGGAACTACTGGTCTCCTTCATTGTCTTTACAGATGAAAAAACGAGACCAGACAGGACTTGTCCACTACCACCTCTGCTAACAGAGAGAAAAAGAAATATGTGAAAGCTGCAGAGAACTCACAAACTAGTTGTGGCAGGGACTTTGGGATAAAGATGGTGGATTAAACACACACATCAAATTGCACTCTTTCCTGAAACCCCATTCCCATAAGTGAATTTTTAACTACAAAAGCCACAAGACCCAAATGTCATCAACTGATAAATGAATAAATGGAATGTGCTATATCCATGCAATGACATATTATTCAGCCATAAAAAGGAATGAAGTACTCATTTTTGCAACAACAGAGATGAACTTTTAAAACATTATGCTAAGTGGTCCACTTAGTTCAGTTGGTTAGAGTGTGGTGCCGATAACACTAAGATCTGGGTTTCATTCCCTGTACAGGCCAACAAAAAACAACAATAACAACAAACACTATGCTAAGTGAAAGAAGCCAGTCACAAGAACCATATATTGCATAATTTCATTTATATATAATATCCAGGATAGGAAAATACATACAGATAGAAAGTAGATTAGTGGCTTCCAAAGGATTGGGAAAGGGGGAAATGGAGAGTGACTGCTAATGGATACAGGGTTTTTGGGAGATGATGAAAATGTTCTGAAATCAGATAGTGCTGATGGCTGCACAACTCTGAATATATTAAAACCACTGAATTGTATATTTTCAAAGGGCAAATTTTATAGTATATTAATTATCTCAATAAAGCTATTTTTTAAAAAAACAGCACAATGTAGGAGAGAACCATAGAGGAGACAATATTCCAAAACAAAATTTTAGAAGCTAGAAAACAGATGGACAAGTGGGAACTGACTCAGCAGATCCAAGACAACTGAATCTGAGACAGCCATGGGAGGCCCAACTCTGTTTGCACAGAACAATTTCCAGAAAGCTTAGGAATTAGGACCAGGCTCCTGCAACTATGCAATGTAGCATGGGGCTAAAATAAAGGAGGCAGTCTCTGGATGGCCTTACACTTCTCAATGCCAGACAATTACCCACCCCCATAACAACAGAATTCTCAGGACTGAGGAACTAGAAGCACAGTTGAGGATGAAGGCACTATCCCAAGAAAAGGAAGGTTAAACACGTGCTGAATAATGAGAGCCAGCCTGCTTCTGCCACTCAGCATGCAGGACACTGGCAGGCAGGTCTTCACCCGAGGGCAAGAGACAGGAGAAGCCTTACCTGGGGAATCTGACCCCCCTAAGAGGAAAGACTAGAGAGACTGACTTCAGAGGCATTCCCACAACAGCAGCTCCTTCCACAGTGAGACTCATGGCCAACAAGCCACTGCACACTTAGAGAACCTAGTTGGTTCACTAGGTCCCTATGTTAAAATATGAGCAACCAAGGACCACAGACATCTGAGGAAAGGCTCTAACCTTATAGAGACAAAAAGTAAGAACAGAGTAATGCAGCTTATAAGGAACAGAAATCATTTAGGGAGAAAAAAACTCCCTTCCCTCCCCACAATTAGTATCTTTAAAGAAATGAGAAAAAACATCACATGTATGAAACAAAGATAGGACACTATAAAAAAAAGAGAAAAGGAAACAAAAGAAAAAACTCTTGCAAATTAAAAGTGTGATATTAGAAATAAAAAATTCAATAAAATTAGTAGAGGATAAAGTTATGAAAACATTCCAAAAAATAAAGCAAAAAGACAAAGAGATAAAAAATAGAAGAAAAATATATTTAAAAAAAAATTATACAACCAATCTAGGAGGTCCAACATATGAGTAACAGGAAAGAAGACAGAGAACATGGGGCAGAAGAGATCAATGAAAAAGTTAAGAGGGACATGAAGTTACAGATTAAAAGGGTCCGCCTAGGGACCAGACCCCCTTCCACGACCACGCAGACCACTGCCGCCACCAGCAACTAGATAAGGAGCATGCCAAAAACATCACCTCCATGTGGGTGACCCACTACAGCCACCACAATAACCACAGCTGCCGCGAAAGCAGCTAGATGCCACAACCACCATGCAGATGGGCCACCAGCAACTAGATAAGGAGCATGCCAAAAACATCACCTCCATGTGGGTGACCCACTACAGCCAGCACAATAACCACAGCTGCCGCGAAAGCAGCTAGATGCCACAACCACCATGCAGATGGTCTGCCAGCCACTGGAGTGCACTGACAAAAGGAGAGTGACCAGCAGAGACCAAAGAAAAGAAGAGGATGTCTCTCTCCACAAATCCCATTTCAGAGGGACAGAAGAAGCATCTGCTCTACGATAATACTGGGGGACTGAACATACCTCTCAGCACTGGACAGAGCATCTAGGCAACAAATCAACAGAGTAACCATTATTCTTTCAGAAGTAGAGAAGAAATCTAGGGTAATTAGAGTGGGGAGAGGGGTGGGAGAGAGGGATAGGAAGAGATTGGACAAGAGGCATAAAGAATAAATACGATTTGTATCAATATATATGCTAGTGATATTGATTTGATCAACATATGCCAATGTTTAACCCTAAAAATATGTATAATCAATTATGATTCAATAAAAATTAATATTAAATAAATAAATAAAAATAAAATAAAAATAAAAAAATAAAAGGGGCTGCCAAAGCATAATAATAGAACCTTACCAAAGCATATTATCATGAAACTTCCAGACACTGGGAACAAAGGGAAGGTCCTATAAGTTTCCAGAGAGAGAGACAAAGAGGAAAAAGAGTCGTATATAAAGAATAAGGAATCAGAATGGAGTAGACTTCTCAACAACAACACTAGAAACTAGAAGATAAAGTAGAAACGCCTTCAAAATCTATACCCAAACTATCTATCAAGTGTGAAGATAGTCTAAGAACATTTATGCAAAGTCTCAAAAAATGTTGTCTTTCATGTTCTCCTTCTCAGGAAGTTACTGAAGGATGTTCCTCACCAAAACAAGGGAGTAAAACAGGTAAGAGGAAGATGGAAGATCCAGAAAAGAGGAGACTCAATTCAAGAAAGATGCAGAGACTCTTAGTATATTGGTGACAATGAACACAGGATGCATCAGGCACAGACAAAAGCAGGGGGGAAGGCTCTGAAGAGGCCTCCAAGATAAAAACATTGAAAGCAAGTTTAGACAACAGAGGAGAATTCTGGAAATGAGTCACTAAAAATATACAGAAAACTAAAGAAACAAAAAAACAATTGAAGATAATTATTAACTTTAGGTAAACCAGGAACGGAAAAGTAACCAACACGCATGGCCGGCTCTATGTTACTGCCTGGCTCGACACGCACAGCCCTAGTACTCTACTGCTGCCTGGCTCAACAGCACTTATCTGCTCACAGCCTGTGGGTGGTGTTCACTCATTTCAGCAAAGTAGCCAATCTAGGACCATTTGCTATGGTCAAGAAGGACTGCATGATCACCAGGTCATCCCTCTGTTTCTAGGAAACCCACTGCCTTCTTTCATCTTAGGTCTTTCATCTTGAACCACTTCAAGGGTCCCTGGAACCCACGGCAGACCAAAAGAATAACTGATGTAGTTTAATCAGTGGGTTCTGAGTAAAGGGCATTTCGCAGCTCAAGAGATGAGACAGAACTTTCTAACACAAAAACAAAAGGGAATAGGATATTTCAGAGCTAATTTATCAGGTTATAATTTAAAATAATAAAAGAAAGAAAGGAAGTGCATGGATAATGCAAAGTCTTTTTTTCCAAAGAAATTAACCACTTGTAACAGCAAAACCTTCAGGTGTTAGGGTGGAGGTATGCCCTGAGAGGACGGTGTTGATTAGGTACCTAAACAGCCATTCCCAGATTCGTGGGTTCCAAGCAGCCTTCAAAGTCCTCAGCCCTGGAACACTGTGAGGAGCTGCTGCTGGGCATCAGTGTGGCCTCTGGGAAGTCGGGCAGCCCATATGGGGTTCCTCCAACCCTCAGGCCAATTAGTGGATACAGCACAACCTACCCACCTCTGAACTGTCTTAAACTCTTTGTTACTCGGGTAGCTCCAGAGCAGCCATAGTTATGTGGAATGTAAAATTGTTCAGGCTGGTATGGTTAAAAAAAAATCATAAAAATTGGTATGAAAATATTCTGTGGATTAAACAAGTATAAAATGAAGTTATTACTATGTTGTTAATAGTTTCCCCAGCAAGTGGTAATTCTATGTAACATCAGAAAACCAGCAAGAAAGCAAACTCCAACCCATAGAAAATTAATAGCCCCCAAAGATCAACTATATTTAATTCATTTTACAAAATTGTTCATTTCGCCAAAAGAATCAGAAAGGCAGGTAGAAAATGACTACCTGCACTGAAACAGAAAAATGTACCCCAGTGAATGGAAAAGAAAAAACTAACCACGAAGCCTAAAGGAGACTTCGTGTATATTTTTTTTATGGGAACACAGGTTTGAAATTAAAAATAAAATATGTAAATTCCTACTGCCTATAATTTCACTACAATTATTTCAATAAACAATTCAGGCCAAGAAAAAAATTCTTACTTCACACAGCCATTCTTCTTATCATATTCTTTCTTCTCAGCCAGTCCAAGTGGTTTCTCATGTGGCTTCTGACTAGATATCAAAAAACACTTATTAAAATCTATAAGCCCATTTACAGATTAAATTTAGATTTATAGATTATTAAAATCTATAAGCCCATTTAGCCCAATCCTAAAAATATCTTTATTTTCTGGAAGAAAATTTAAGCAGTACCACTGAGGAATTACTTTATCTACATAAGTAAATTTTTGTGAGAACTGAAGATTAGCCGTATAAGTATAAAAACCTTTTTCTTCCTCCCCAGCAGGATCAACCAGGTATAAAAAACATTTTGAAGGAAAAAAAAAACATTTTGACACTTCTGGCGCTGGCCAAGACCGAATAAGCCCACCACAGCCTCTCTCTCCTGCTGATTACAACTAGAGACTCTGGATAAGGTACAAAACAACAGGGGAGAGAAGTAGAAACTTGAAAAATAGGAAAAATCATGGAGAGTCTCTTGGGTTTTTTTCTTCCTCTATCTCTTGGTGTTAACCTGAGGGTGGCCTGCGACCTGGAATTGTGTAGCAAAACTCTGAGAGAAAATGCCACTTTCAAGCCAGAGAACTGGGAAGAGGGGCCAGATAGTGTGAGGAATCCCCACAGTTTTTCTTTTTTCCTCTTTTACTCTCCTGGCCCTGCCCCAAGGCCAGGTTGATCTTGGAGCCACATGCGGTGCGGTCACCTAAAACCTGTCCCTGCAGCCAGAGGAACTGGGAAATGGGGACCCTGTGGTCCAAAGACTGTGTGGGGAAAATCTCCCATCTTTTTTTTTCTCCCTTATTTTCTATTGCTGTTTTGCTACCAAAGTGGCCCAATTCTACAGAACTGCATGGCAATTTCTCTAAACTAAACTGTCTATCTGGCCAGAGGAACAGTGAGAAGGAGCACCTAAAAACTGATGAATGTAAGGGAAATCCTGAAAATAAAAAGAGAGCTGGGTGGGAGGATCCCCTATTTTTATTCAAGACCCAGTACAAGTCCCAGTCTCATCCTATGTTGAGCACATGCAGAACAGACAGACCCAAAGCAGCTTACCAAAGGCTTGGAAACTGAGCTAACATTGCAACCACCACCCACAGAAAATGAGACAGAATTTGAGGTCTGAACCTAATGAACTTGTCAACCTCCTGCTAAGAAAAACAAACACAACAAAAAAACCCCAACAATCTCTACAGGATTTTAACAGAAACCAGAGTCTCACTACATAATGTTCAAAATATCCAGAATACAATCCAAAGCTACTCAACACACAAAGAACTAGGAAAATCAGACCGATTGTCAAGGGGAAAGACAGACAATAGGTGCCAACTCCAAGATGGCTCAGAAGAGGGAATGACAACACACAAAAAACTAGGAAAATCAGATCAATTGTCAAGGGGAAAGACAGACAATAGGTGCCAACTCCAAGATGGCTCAGAAGAGGGAATGACCAAACACGTTAACACAGCTATTACCACGCTCCATGAGAAAAGAAAAGGTGAGCACCCTTAAAAGAAAAAATAAAAGTTCTTGGCAAAGAAATATAAACTATAAAAATAAAAGTAAAAATTTTAGAAATTAAAAATATAGTACACCAAATAAAATATTTACTGGATGACCTCACTAGCAAAATGGAGATGACAGAAGAGTCAATCAACTAAGACAGATCAGTAGAATTATTAATCTGAAGAACAGTAAGGAAAAAAGATTGAAAAACTGAACAGAGCCTCAGGACCATTTGGACAATATCAAAATGTCTGACATTTAGGGCCAGCCCGGTGGCGCACTGCGATAGGGCGCCGCTTGGGAAGCACGGCGGCGCTCCCGCCGAGGGTTCG
>NW_007733197.1:113020-114068 GCF_000696425.1 Galeopterus variegatus
AAAAAAAAAAAAAAATGTCTGACATTTATTTCATCAGAGACTCAAAAGGAGAGAAAAAAGAGACTGGCACAGAAAAAAAAATTTGTAGAAATTATTGCTGAATACTTTCTAAATTTAATGAAGGACAGAAAGCTATAAACAAGAACCTTAAGAAGCATAAGAAATATGAGAGAAACTACACCAAGGCGTACAATAACTAAATTGCTAAAACCAGTAATAACAGTCAGAGGAAAAGACAGGTTGCAAATAGGAAAAGAGAAAAAGAAGACAGTAGATATTGTATTGGGCAGTAGATATTGTATTGGGAACAATGCAAACGAAGATAGTGGAGCAACATCCTTAAAATATATATACTGTTCATCTAGAATTCTATACCTAACAAAAATATTTTTTTCAAAAATAAAGCTAAAATAATTTTTCAAATAAATAATTTTTACAAAAGCTGAAAGTGTTCATCACCTGCAGACTCACAATACAAAAAATATTAAAGGAAGTCTTTTAGGTAGAAGGAAATATCAGACGGAAACCTGGATCTACACAAAAAGTGAAGAGCACCAATGTAACTACATTGGTAAATACTTGAGATATTTTTCATATTAGTTAAATCTCTCTAAAAGATAACTGACTGTTTAAATAAAAGTGATAATAGATTCTAATGTTTATCATATATGCATAAATAAAACATATGAAACACAGCATAAAGTGCAGGAGGGGAAAACAGAAGTATACTACTTTTTTTTTTATTAATTATTTTTATTTTGTCAATATACAATGTAGTTGATTATTATGTCCCATCACCGAAACCTCCCTCCCTCCTCCCTCTCCCCCCTCCCACCCAAGTGTGTCCCCTCCATTTGCTTGTTGTAAGAACTTCAAAAAAAATTGTGGTTGTTATATCTTCCTCTACCCCCCCCCGGTTTTATTTTTTGTTTTGTTGTTTTTTGTTGTTGTTGTTGTTTGTTTGTTTTTTTGTGTGTGTGAGAGTGTGTGTGTGTCTGTGTGTGTGTGTATGTGTGTGAATTGATTCATTCACCTTTAGCTCCCTCCA
>NW_007733197.1:114589-115729 GCF_000696425.1 Galeopterus variegatus
GCAAAAAAAGCTAGCAGACAACTGTAAGCACATAAACATCAGACTCATGGGTATTCCAGAAGGGGAGGTGAAAGGAAAAGGCTTTGAAAACCTATTCAATGAAATAAAAAACACAACCAAGAGCTTGACTTAAGCTGCAGGTCAGCGTAAGCAGAAGAAAGAATTTCCAATCTCGATGGTCTTCTTGAAATAACTCTGGTGGACATAAAAAAAAAAAAAAAAAAAAAAAAAAAAAAGCAAAAAAAGCTAGCAGACAACTGTAAGCACAAAAAAATCAGACTCATGGGTATTCCTGAAGGGGAGGTGAAAGGAAAAGGCTTTGAAAACCTATTCAATGAAATAATAATGGAAAACTTCCCAGGTATAGGGAGAGTCATGGACTTTCAGATCCAGGAAGCTCAAAGAGCCCCAATCAGATTCAATCCAAAAAGATCCTCTCCGAGACACATTATAATCAAACTGGCAAAGCTCTAAAACAAAAGGAGAATTCTAAAAGCAGCAAGAAAAAAGTGTCAAGTCACCTATAAGAGATTCCCCCATCAGACTAATAGCACTTCTCAGCTGAGACTTGACAGACCAAAAGAAGATGGGATGATATATTAAAAATACTAAAAGAAAAAAAATTGTCAGTGAAGAATACTATACCTAGCAAGGATGTTCTTTAGAAATGAGGGGAAAACAGTGTATTTCCCACACAAACAAAAACTGTAGGAGCTCACCACCACACAACCAGCCCTGCAAGAAATTCTCAAGGGAGTAATACATCTGGAATCTGAAAAATGATAATCACTATCATGAATACATGAAAAAGAACAAAATCCACTGGTAAAACAAAAATGCAAATGAGAAAGAGAAAGAAACTAAATCTTACCACCTCTCAAAACAGACAGACATTGAAGATGAATAATAAAAGGGGACTAAAGGAACAAAAGATATTTAAAATATCTAAACAAAAAGCAATAAAATGCTAGGAATAAGACAATACCTGTCAATAACCTAAATGTAAATGGATTAAACTCCTGACTCAGAAGACACAGACTGACAAATTGGAATAAAAACTAGACCCAACTGTATGTTGTCTTCAAGAGACTCACTTCACCTTTAAAGACATACACATTGGGGCTGGCCCGGCGGCGCCCC
>NW_007733198.1:0-8067 GCF_000696425.1 Galeopterus variegatus
TCCTCACCTGCTCTCCTTATAAAGCCATCAGAACCACACCCATTATTACAAGAATGGATCAATTCATTCACAAGAGTACAATCCTCACAATAGAATCACCTCTTTGAGGCCCCACATTTCATTTACCATAATAGGATTTCCAACCCTCTTAATACCATGACAGAGGGGATTAAGTTTTTAGTACATGGACCTTTGGGGGACACATTCAACCTGTACAAACAGGACATAAGCATGACCTACTATATTACAGTATAGAGTAATCTTTAATTTTATTAAAATTGATTAAAAATAATTCCAGAATTTAAAAGCACTTGATTACTTAAAATTTCATAAAGTGAAAAATAAGGGGCAAATAGAATAGCTCTTTTCAATTTTAATTTTTATTTCTAATTGCTAAATAATAATTGTATATATTTATGGATTACAAAGTACAATACAATGTTTTGATATACATTGTACATTTTGGAATGAAAAATCAAGCAAATTAACATATTCATCACTTTGCTTATTTTTTACAGTGAGAACATTTAAAATCTACTCTCTTAGCAGTTTTGAAATATGCAATACATTATTATTAAGTCTGATCACTAAGCTGTGCACTAGATCTCCAAAACTTATTCCTCTTTTCTACCTGAAAATCTGTACCCTTTGATCAACATCTCCCTATTCCACATCCCACCCTCTCCCCTACCCACAAGACTTTGGTAACCACCATCCTACTCTTTATGTCTATAAGTTCAACTTTGTAATTTTCCACATATAAGTAAGATCATGTAGTATTTGTCCTTCTGTGCCCGGCTTATTTTACTTAGCATAATAATAATGTCTTCTAGGTTCATTGATGTTGTTGCAAATGACAAGATTTCCTTCTTTTTTAAGGCTGAATAGTATTCCATTGTGTAAATACACCACATTTTCTTTATTCATTCATTTGTTGATGGACACTTAGGATGATTTCATATCTCGGCTATCGTGAACATGCTGCAAAGAACACGGGAGTGCGGACATCTCTTTGACATACTGATTTCAATTCCTTTGGATATATACCCAGAAGTGGGATTGCTNGACATCTCTTTGACATACTGATTTCAATTCCTTTGGATATATACCCAGAAGTGGGATTGCTGGATCATACAGTAGTTCTATTTTTAGTTTTCTGAGGATCCTCCATACTGTTTCCCATGATGGCTGTACAAATTTACATTCCCAGCAACAGTGCACAAGGGGTTTCTTTTTTGCATATTCTCACCAGCACTTATCTGTTTTCTTTTTGATAATAGTCATTCTAACAGGTGTGGGATGATATCTCATTATGGTTTTAATTTGCATTTCCCCAATTAGTGATGTTGAACATTTTTTCATAACCTCTTTGGCCATCTCTGTCTCCTTTTGAGAATTGTCTTAAGTCCTCTGCACATTTTTAATTGGGTTATTTGCATTCTGGCTATAGTTTAAGTTCCTTATATACTCTGGATATCAATTCCTTGTCAGATATAGAATTTGCAAATATTTTCTCCCAGTCTGTAGGTTGTTTCTTCACTCTGTTAATTGTTTCCTTTGCTGTGCAGAAGCTTTTTAGTTTGATGTAGTCCATTTTGTCTATTTTTGCTTTTGTTGCTTGTGCTTTTGGTGAGTCACATCCAAAAAATTGTTGCCCAGACCAATGTTGTAGAGCTTTCTTCCTATGTTTTCTTCTAGCAGTTTTAAAGTTTCAGGTCTTATGTTTAAGCCTTTAATTCTTTTTGAGTTTCTTTTTGTATATGGTATGAGATAGGGGTGCAATTTCTTTCTTCTGTATATGGCTATCCAGTTTTCCCAGCACCATTTATAGAAAAGACTTTCCTTTCCTCATTGTGTGTTCTTGGTGCCTTTGTCAAAAAAGCAGTTGACCGTATATGTGTGGGTTTATTTCTGGGCCCTCTGTTCTGTTCCATTGGTTGATGTGTCTGTTTTCATGACAATCCCATGCTGTTTTGATTACTATAGCTTTATAATATATTTTGAAATCAGGTAGTGTGATGCCTACAGCTTTGTTCCTTTGGCTCAAAACAATATTGGGCTTCATGCATGAAGAAAATATTCATGAAATGTGTTTCAGAGTGTATACTTAATTCACTGCNGCTTCATGCATGAAGAAAATATTCATGAAATGTGTTTCAGAGTGTATACTTAATTCACTGCTTCCTCCTCATTTTATTACATAATGCCTAGAGTCAAGGAATATTTTATGTGGTAAAATACAGAATGTTCTTATAACAGTTTCTAAATTCTTATTACTATCTATTATTGAACTGAATCGGTTTATTATTTTTCCCATATGATCTCTTGGTCTACTCTGAGTTAGTTAGGAGTGCTCAAAGGCTGTCTTCAGTGTTTTGGTGGATACTATGAAGCCTTATTCTGGCTATAGTTTAAGTTCCTTATATACTCTGGATATCAATTCCTTGTCAGATATAGAATTTGCAAATATTTTCTCCCAGTCTGTAGGTTGTTTCTTCACTCTGTTAATTGTTTCCTTTGCTGTGCAGAAGCTTTTTAGTTTGATGTAGTCCATTTTGTCTATTTTTGCTTTTGTTGCTTGTGCTTTTGGTGAGTCACATCCAAAAAATTGTTGCCCAGACCAATGTTGTAGAGCTTTCTTCCTATGTTTTCTTCTAGCAGTTTTAAAGTTTCAGGTCTTATGTTTAAGCCTTTAATTCTTTTTGAGTTTCTTTTTGTATATGGTATGAGATAGGGGTGCAATTTCTTTCTTCTGTATATGGCTATCCAGTTTTCCCAGCACCATTTATAGAAAAGACTTTCCTTTCCTCATTGTGTGTTCTTGGTGCCTTTGTCAAAAAAGCAGTTGACCGTATATGTGTGGGTTTATTTCTGGGCCCTCTGTTCTGTTCCATTGGTTGATGTGTCTGTTTTCATGACAATCCCATGCTGTTTTGATTACTATAGCTTTATAATATATTTTGAAATCAGGTAGTGTGATGCCTACAGCTTTGTTCCTTTGGCTCAAAACAATATTGGGCTTCATGCATGAAGAAAATATTCATGAAATGTGTTTCAGAGTGTATACTTAATTCACTGCTTCCTCCTCATTTTATTACATAATGCCTAGAGTCAAGGAATATTTTATGTGGTAAAATACAGAATGTTCTTATAACAGTTTCTAAATTCTTATTACTATCTATTATTGAACTGAATCGGTTTATTATTTTTCCCATATGATCTCTTGGTCTACTCTGAGTTAGTTAGGAGTGCTCAAAGGCTGTCTTCAGTGTTTTGGTGGATACTATGAAGCCTTGAAATCATTAATGTCCTTATAGTCTGATTTTAAAATGAATGTGGTCTGTGGGGTGGGGACTATTTTAAATTGGAAGTTGCTAGAGGTAAACTCTCCAGTACTAGGAGAAGCAGTTCAACTGTGTTAACTATAGTTAAAGGGTAAATGACAAACTGTTCCCATCCCTTAACTTGAAGCTCCTGAGTAATTCTCTGTAGTTACATCTCCTTGTCAATGATTGAGTGCTTTCAATCATGAGCATGAAGTCCAGTAACTGGTAAAATGAGAATGATGATATATCATAACACTCGTACTTACGTAATTTTTGTGACTAACACAGATTGATCCTCCTGTGTAAATTATTTCCACCTCATTTTATGTTAATATTAATCTCATATATTTATAAATTTATAGTGACTATTAGATGCTGACGATACTGAAGAATTTCTCATCGCAATTCTTCATTTTGAAAATGATGTTTTTGTCATCTGTGTTTGATTGCATAGTCCTCAAACTAGGAGATGAGAAAAAGGGGATTGATGACAGTACCTTAGAAAATATTTTTCTTTTATAAATGATGACAAAGGTAATAAATATTTTTCCAAATATATCTAGTGCTGTTTACTCAGAAAGTTCTACTTTTTCATGCTGAACTCTGGAATTAAAAGTGTTAAGAAGGTTACTTTAATGTTACTATGCAGAGAAGCTTCATTAAATTTCATAATACACAATAGATACAAGGGCAACAATGGTCTTTGGTAATTTTTCACTTCTTTTAACCATCTAAGAATTATGAGTTATTCTTTTTGAAACTTCTGAGTTTTCTTTTTTGCAGCGGTATTATTAGTGTGTTTTGTGTGTGTGTGTGTGTGTGTGTGTGTGTGTGTATAATTAGTGTTTCCACCACAGATGTTTTTAAAAGCTTGGAAAGGGCAAATTTAGTGCATTATAAGATTATAAGTGAGGGCAGGACTGAATTAAAATCAGAACTCTTGATTGTGTTTACAGGAGAGTGAATGGGGGTACTAGGCATGTGGATTGTACAGTTCTACATGTGACATATCTCCTGTTGCTTTTCATACTTGCCTCCTACTCAGTTTGGCTAAGAAGAGAGAGTGTACTGTGGGGGTGTGTTCAAGAGAACAATAGAATTATGATTCTCGAGACAAAGACAGAATGTATCATTTATTGAGCTGTAATAAAAAATATATATATTTAATTCAAAAAAGCTTCAAAAAGCAAGTCCAGTGCATCTAGAAAGGGAAGGAGAGCTCATTAAATAGGCATCCTCTTCCATATTTGGAGTTGCAGTGGTCACTTCCCTCAGCCCACCAGCTGAAATGACACAAGCAGCTGGAAAAATAGTGGGAGGAAGAAAGAGGGGAAATATGAGAAGGTATGCAAGGTCTCACTCTGTCTTTCTCATAGTCACCTCCTTTCAAAGCATTCTTTGTTTGGGGGAGGGGGATGTGCCTAGGTCCTTTTACTGTGCTTCCATAAAACTTTTTAAAGTGATTCTTCTGGAGTTTAATTAACACTTGATAATTAAATTCTCAGAAGAAAGTGTTAATAACAAAGCCAAGGTTGAAGGTGGAAGAGATAGAGACAAGTAGATGGGTGAGTTCTCTCTGGGAGTGGGAGGGGAGAGACCTGAGAAAGGGTGGATGAGGGGGCCTCAATTTGAGGAGGGTGAAGGCAAACATGCAAGTGGAGGATTGAGAGATGAAATTTCCTCCGAGTGCTGCCAAGTTAATTAAGTTTTGCAATGGGGAATATGCTAATTACCCTGATTTGATCATCGCACATGATATACATGGATTGAAATATAAATCTGTATCCCATAAATATGTATAATCAGTGCATTTCTATAAAAATAAATAAATAAATAAAATTCAAAGCTTATTTTTCTATTTAGAAACTTTCAGTGACTACTGCCTAAAGTATGTACACTAAATGGGGCTTTAGTGACACAAAGGGCCAATCAGCCTAATCTCTTGTCAATTTTTCCTCATTCTCACCTTAATACTGTCCCTCAAAATGCTGAATCCTAAGCACACCAAGCAGATCTGAGCTTTTTCAAGAACGTCTTTCCGTACCCATGTTACTGACAGTTTTTATCAAAATCTTCAGGACCCAGTTGAAATGTCTCTGCCTTTTTACAATATATTCTGTGATAATCACCTAGGAGAGTTAAAATTAATTTCTCCTCCTAGGGCCTCCCTTATGATTATTAATATGCCTCAAATAGAGCTTATCTCATGTACTACTTTTATCCATTTGGTTCCTGAAACCAGACTATGCACTATTTTGTCTTTTTAGACCTCGTATTCTTAGACTGATTGGACACCCACTAAAGGTTTAAATTAAAATATAGAAGAAAATCATTTAAGACAATACACTCTTCACATAAAAAAAAGCACAAAAAAATTATGAAGGGCTATGTAATAATACTATTACAGTTTTTACTGTTGCAGAGATGATACATTTATAACTTTTTAGCCTGTTATGACAGAGGTAGCTGTTAGTAAAAAAGCAGATGTTAGAAATTTTCTTAAAAAAAACTCTTAGGTCTTTCTAAAATAATTAACCTTTAATTAACAAATACAAATTGTATGTGTTTATGGTATACAACATGATGTTTTGATGTATGTATACACTGTGGAATGGCTAAATCAAGATAATTGCAATATCCATTATCTCACATATTTGTCATATTTTGTGGTGAGAGCTCTTAAAATCTACTCTCTTAGCAATTTTCAAGTATACAATACATTGGGGTTTTTTTGTTTGTATGTTTGCTTTTTAAAAATTTTATTGAATCATAATCGATTATACCTATTTTGGAGTTCAATGCTAACAAATGATTAAATCAATATTACTAGCACATATATTGTTACAAATTGTACTTATTCTTTATGCCCCTTGTCCAGTCTTGCCCCATCCCCTTCTCCTTTCCCCGTCCCCCCTCTAATTACCCTAGATTTCTTCTCTCCTTCTGGAAGAGTAATGGTTACTCTGTTGATTTGTTGCCTAGGTGATCTGTCCAGTGCTGACAGGTGTGTTAAGTTCCCCCACTATTATTGTAGAGCAGAGGCTTCTTCTGTCACTCTGGAATGAGCTTGTGGAGAGAGACATCCTCTTCTTTTCTTTGTCTCTGCTGGTGACTCTCCTTGTGTCAATGCACTCTAGTGGCTGGTGGACCATCTGCACAGTGGTTGTGGCGTCTAGTCACTTTCGCAGCAGCTGTGGTTATACAATACATTGTTATGAGCTATTGTCACCATGTTGTACAGTATATCTTTTGAATTTATTCCTCATAACTGAGAATTTGTGTCTTGAGCTGAAGACATCTGCATCTTTTGCATTAATCAGAAGCCCCTGTAAAATATTTTGCTATTAATAATAATAAACATAAGTTACTTCAAGACCTGAATCATAAAAGATTGTCTTTATCGTAATGCCCTTATTTAGGCAGGTAGGTATAGTGATTTTTTTTTTTTTTTTTGAAATATGGTGGCTTAAGACTCCTTCATGAACTTGCAAACAGAAAATGACAGTTTTGAAAAATAAAGGAGACCTTGCTACTCAGTTTTCTACCCTCAAGATGGAACTCCCATATCTTCTTCAGAAAATCCTCTGTGTGTGTATCTTACAGATACTAGCCCTGATCTACTCTCTCATGCATAGAAAGCAGTTCCAAGCAAGTCCACATCTTGTAAGTGAAGGCTAACAGTGACCATTGGCTTAATGCATTGTTCTAGATTCAGCCTGCACTCGAATTGGGCTTTGATTTTAATATCATGTTACAACTTTCAGATTTCCTACTATTTTTCATGCAGTGCAGTTTCATGGTTCAGCGGTTTACAACTTAATAGTTCTTATTCTCTACAAAGATTTGTAAATTTTGCTGTGTCAAGCAATAGAAATGCACTGAATTTTCCTTCAGATTAAGAATGGTGAAATCATAAGAGGAATGTTTTAATGATACCTGAAATAAAAAGAATACCAGGAAATGTTTGAAACTTTTGTCATATCTGGAGGCCATGGTATATCTTTCTTTTTTAATACCACTTTCTGATACTGGAGAAGTACTCTTTTTCAAAAGAAAACTTTTCATTCTTTTTATATATTTTTTCTTGCTGTTCTACACTTGCCCAACTGCAACTGCTGGTAAAGTTTGTGTTTGATCATTTTGGAGATCAAATTCCATTTGTTCTATAGCTGTCTGCCTTTCTTCCCCATTCCCTATCTGCACTTGAGATTCTGGAGGAATACGAGAGAAACTTATGCAGAATCTAAATCATGGGTGAATAGGGAGTGTGCAACTCGCTTTGGGGAGCTTGTTAACTTTCAGACTTTTTAATATCAGTGAGCTCAGTGAAGAATTATTTGTGAAAGCATGACCACAGAGCCCTGAAAATATATTTTTCTTCCAGTCCTTTCACTCCCAACTTCAGGAACAGAAAACACGGCAAGAAATGGACTCCTTTATTGTGACAGTGTGCAGGAAACTACACTGAGTAAAATTTCAAAGGTAATACCATGCCATCATATTTAAAAATTATCACAGATCTATCTTTTTTCTGTGTCATGGTGTGATTAGTCATGGCCTGCCAAACATGTTAACAAGCCCAGTTCAGTGAGCAGAACATACTGTTTGGAAAAGATGGTAACAGATGAAGAATTCTATAAGCAGGTGAACGTGTTAGTAACAAAGGTCTGACAGCAATTAATGACTAGGTGTCCCAACAGGTGGTGGGGCAGAGTAGCAAGGAACCTGAAGTCAACCGTAT
>NW_007733198.1:8799-10238 GCF_000696425.1 Galeopterus variegatus
ATGACTAGGTGTCCCAACAGGTGGTGGGGCAGAGTAGCAAGGAACCTGAAGTCAACCGTATAACTGAAAATGTGTGCAATATAGAAAAGCATATGGAGTTATCTTTTTTACCCCACACTCTTTCAAATTTTGTATGGAAATATTAAAACATGGCCAGATTTCAAAATAGGCAAGTGACGTCTCCACCTGTGTTATCTCAAGTCTGGAGGATCTCCAGCATGGACCTAGCCAGCAGATCTTGGTGAAAGCCAGGAGAGGTTGGCGGAGGCAAGAAAGAGATTACTGATAGAAAATGCCAACGAAACCCCTGCATCCCTGGATGGAGGTGACAATAATAAGTTGATGTCCCTATCCTAAATAAGCTGGGGAGCTCAGCAGGGATATCAACATGAGGAAAAGGTCATGGATCCAGTGCCCAAATTGTGGCACAAGGTCAACAACAGGTAGGAAAAGTCTGATGCTGAGGAGGTTCTTGATGTGTAGAGTAGGTGTCCACTTCGAGGGCCTTACGTTCTTCCTGCATGTAGTCAGGATGTGGCTGCAACTGTGCAGAGAGTGAGTTTGCAGTGGCAGGAAACTGAGCAGAGGCTGGCACTGTTTATCAGTGGCCTCTGTCATTGTCTTCTATGCTTGGAGACCCCTCTACTCAGACATGGTCCTCCAGGGCACAGTCGTAGCAGGAAGACAGAACTGCAGTTTTCTGGGATATCTCTAAGACTGTATCAGACGGGCAATTTAAGTAGGGTTGCTAACTGCAACTGTGCCACCCCACCCCTGCCTGATTCCCATCTTCCCCATCAAATCTGTAGCAGCATTTTATGATGGCCTGGGGAGTAGAGGTAAGAGCCATTTGTTTTCTGTGTTGTGCACCTGTGCATAGTAACTAGCACTTCTGGATATTTTCATATCCAATATAGAGTTTAAATAGTAAATCGTTGTTTCTTATGATGCCCATGTGAGATTATTATTCTTATTACTTTCAGAGTGTACAATGCTATGTAACGCATAGATAAATCCACATTAGCGGTGCAAAGTTAATGAAAAATATATAGACAAGAAAATCGATATGGTGGATCCAGTTGGGCATAGAAAATATGTCTTCTGGTTTCCCTTTAATTCATTCTGTTTTCAAGTAGTAGAAAAAGAAGTCATGGATAGCAATGGAAGAGTTTTAAAATTATTTTTTATCAGTTGTTTATGTGTTTATACTTTGTTTTTCATTATGTGTTTATACCAAGTACCCCTGGTACAGTTATTGGTAGCATGATTAGTAGTGATAAATCCCAATCATTCTATGAGCTCCTTAGCCTATCACATGGGAAATATCATCAGTTCAGCCATTCATTCAGTCAATCAATATCTGTTGAGCACCTACTATGTGCCAAACATTGTGCTTCTTCACTTATTTCTCTTTCAGAATCAAAAAATTTCTATGACAT
>NW_007733198.1:11335-12813 GCF_000696425.1 Galeopterus variegatus
TTAATTGACTGTCAGACTAATTTAAAAGGTATAATTGCAATGAATTTGGTAATTATAAGCATAATAAATAGCATTCAATGCATAATACCTAAAAGATTATAAGTTTTTGCTTGTCTATTTCTATAAAGTACTCGAGGTAATTTGCAGTTTTAATTTACAGTAAATTAATATAATTAGAGAGTGGTCAAAAGACATATCAAAGCTAATTAACAGGAGAAAAAGAATTACCAGTTGCCAGGGATGTTTGCTATGGCAAGTAAGCATTTAATTCATTGTGAAATGTCTAGGTAGTAACATAGTAGCCTGTATAGTCTGTATTATCAGTTAAAAGTATATAGATAATAACAGCAATATTGCTAATGAATTTATATCTCACTCACCATATGGTAGGTACTGTTATAAGCTCTTCACATACATCGCAAAATTACATTCTTACAACTCTAAGGTTCACTTTGTGGCTGCTATCCCAGTTTTGCAGGTTAGGAAATTGAGGTTAATTAATTTGCCCAGCTAGTAAGGGACAGAGCTGGGAGGTCACCCTAGCACTTTGACACCAGAGTTTGTGCTCACAAACCCCCTCAAGTTAAGTTAATGCCTATATTATGGATAATATTTTTAACATTAAGGATAATAAATTTTAATAATTCCCCAAATTTAATTGTTGGGCAAAATATAGACATTGTTCTTCAGTTTCTCATATTGTCCCTCTGTAAACCCAGGAGAGGTATACCAGGGTTTTAAATTATTGAAATCAGCGTATTTTCTTTATATCTTTATAGAATACCCTGGGCTTTATATTTCCATTTCTCTCCTCTTGTCAAATAACTTCCTACTTCTTTGATTGTTTGTCTTCCTTCTCCACCGCCCTATGCTCCATCCCCCTGGAATAACTGGGCACATTTTATGTCATAATCACTCCTAACCTGTTTTCTGATGTCCTCATTGATTCACTTGAGGAATATTTATTATGTGCCTCCTTTATCCTGCTGGCAAACAATGAGAAATAAAACCAACAAACCTGGTTTTTGCTGTGTTCTAAAGCCTACATTTTAGAGGCAGAAGCATGCTGCAAATCACTGACACATGGTTAGTTACTTAATTACAATTACAGAAGTCCTCTGAGACCATAAAGCCAGGCAACTTTATGGAGCAGGGGATTTGGGAAGGCTTATTTGAAGAAGTAACGTTTGAGTTGAGGAACAAATGAGAATAACAAAAATTATAAATTTGCAGTTTGGGGAATTACAGGGGTTCCTGAAATCTCATGAAGTCTTCAGAGCAGTTATTGCTTGGTTTATACTTCCAGACATCCTTTCTCAGTTCATGGCACATTATTAAGTAGCATGTACTGTCCTCGAGTCATAGTTTACAGACTTCACAATCTGCTTACCCAATTATGAATCAGTTTAACACCATATTGCTCAGAATATAGACAAAGCGGGCCGGCCCGGTGGCGCATTGCTACAGTGCGCCGCTTG
>NW_007733198.1:13439-24171 GCF_000696425.1 Galeopterus variegatus
GGCGCGACACTGAGGGTTGCGATCCGTTGCCGGTCACAAAAAAAGACAAAAAAAAAAAAAAGAAGAATATAGACAAAGCTTAGACATTTAAAAAACCAGCTTCCAGATTTTCTTTTTATATACTAGTCTCTTAGCTTTGCCCTGTTCATATCTGCATGATGAAGATGGGTCTTTCTTTAGTTCACAAAAATTCCTCTCCTCTCTCACTATTGTGGGGCTTCAAAATTTGCAGTCAAAGGTGTCTGACTCTGGCTTCTGAAATTACTATGGTTACCCTTGGCCCCATGGCAGAGGAGGACAGGGCTCCATCTGGCCTCCAGACATTCCCCCTCTGGACTGCACTTAGCAAAGACACTGGGCTTTATCCCTCTTGGAAGTCTTGTTGAACACCAGTCTGGGCCAGTTCTGGTCACTTCTTTGTTAGTTTCTTTCTTCAGAGTTCTTTCAGCATGCTTGTTAGCCATTTTTAAGGTTCTAACTTCTGGTGAACTTGAACTTCTTAACCTATTCTTTTCAATTTATTACAATTTATTACAAGATTTCATTTTTTCAGCAGCCTCTCTGCTGGTCATCTCTCTCTCATAGTTCCCTCTCTCTTTGTTCAGAGGATGGACTGTAGAATTTTTTTTCTTACCTCAGTAACTCTGCTGAGCCAGAGTCAATTTGCAGGACAGAAGTGATGCTGTCTGGGGCCTGCGCATTGCCAACCTAGCCCTTTACAGCTCAAGTTTTCACCCTCAAAGAACTGTCAAGAGTTTTCTCTAACACCACATTCAGTTGCTCCTGCTCAGAAGAAGAAGCTTTTAAAATCAGTTTTAATAATAAAAATATTCTCAACTGACTGGAATATACTTCCCTGATATGGCTGCACGGCTAACTCCCTCTCTTATTTCAAGTCTGTGCTAAGGTAGGTACCAACCCAAACCACCCTATTTAATGTTACAGCTTAGCACCCGTTCCCCAGCTCTCTCTCTCTATTCAACCCAGCTCGATGATTTCTTTATTCCATAGCACATGTCATGTTCCAACCTATCACAGAGGTTGCTTATTTACTACATCTGTTATTCATTGTCTGTCTTGATATCAGAGTGTAAGCTCCATGCAGGCAAATGCTCTTCTATTTGTCTACTGCTGTATGCCAAGCACTGTGAACACTGTAAACAATAAGCACTTGTTGGATGACTGAATACAACCTACAGAAAACATTACAAACACAATTCTTCAGTAGAGGAAAAGGTGGATTATTTATAATAATCTAGAAGGTTGAGACATGAAGTGAAAACATAATATGGAAAAGTAAAGCTTAAATGAGTTTGTGTTTGCATGTACAGGTACATATGTTTGCACAACTAACCCTAAGATATTATTATAGAGATTTAGTTAATAAATACTTTTTATTTTTCCTAAATAAACTTTGAGGGCATTATTATACTTTAAAAGCATTTAAATTCTAATAAAAATTAGAAATAATAAAAATCTATACTGCTACATAAGTGATTATATCACAAAATTATTAAGTATGATATTAGAAATAAATGTCTTAAAATAAAACTGAGAGATAAATCTAATAGTGAAAATGCTACAATTATGTTTAATAGTTTTTATCAGGAATATTATGGTTCAAGCCAATTTTTCAAAATTGAAATACTTCTTTATTTTTAGTGTTGTATAATATTTGTGTAGAATATATTGGTAAGACCCTGTTCAAATTCTAGACCTTTGTACAAATTCTAGATGTTGCTTCTTCTTTGCTGTGAAATACTGAGTTTTAATTTTTTTCATTTTTTTATATATAAATCACTTAGGACAGTGCCTGACAAACACCTATTACTGAATTATCCCTTAGAAAATTTTTAATGAAATTATTGGCACCGGATCAAGAGGAATTCATATCTAGATTCAAGTGTAGAATTAAGTACTAGTAATGCATTGCTGAACATTTTCAGGAAGAGAAAATTCTAAATGGTACGTTAGTGGCCTGTAATTTTTAGTGTTGGAATCAATATAGAAACCTCAGGAAGAAAATAAACAGAACTTGACTCTAATATAGACCCTAGACTATTTAAAAGGATGTTACAAAATGATATTAAAAACCTAGTATTACTGTTTCACAAATGTTGTTTGCATATATTGTATTTAGTGCTATAGATAGAAACTGCAAAGGCATCCCTGGCCTTTTGGGCTTATTATCTAAATAAAGCAGACATGAGTGAAACAACCACTATAATTATCCCACTGGGCACTCTAAAAAAGTGAAGCTGATGTGTAAATTGGAAGGTTCTATGGATTAGAGGGCAAAAAGACTTTTGCCTTTATCAAAGTTTAGCTATACGCAATAAAATGCTGAATGGTTCTGCTCAGGTGAGTTCCTGATAGCACTGACTGCAGATAAATTTTGCCCAGAAGAAGAACACATCCTTATCAAATAGATTGACCAGTCCTAATCTATTGGAATTGTGGACTGATTAATACCTAGGCTTCCTTTGTTTAATGCTACATAATTTTTTAGTTGTTTTTCTCTTCAGATGTTAGCTTTAAGGGGAAAAATAAGTCACCATTGTTTACATTAGGCATAAAGCAAATGTACTTTTAGTGGGCTAAATAAGGAAGAATGAAAGAATTAAATGAAAGAATCAAACCCAAGAGAGAGAATTACTAAGGTGTTCTGTAGGGCACCTAAAAGGTTCTGCAAGGCATCTAAGCAATTGGAGAGTTGCTTAGATGATGTAATGAACTGGATCAGGAAGATTCTGTCTTATACTTCAGAGTGATTTGGAGAAGTATTGAAGCAAGAATGAACGAACCCTCTTGATATATGGAATGATGTTTACTGTTGAAATGGGAAGGAACAGGGTGATGTTTTTGTTGCTTCTAGGTAAGTATCTAGTGTTCTTTTCTACTAAGTGCACCATTATATGCCAAGCAAATAAACACAGGCTACATAGAGGAATATGAGGGTTCCTGCCCCCAAAGAACTCGTACCGTAGTATAGGAAAAAGTATGTGAACATACATACTGTGGTAAGCCCAGTGCTAGAGATGTGTTCAAGGTATTAGAAAATCACATAAAAAGAGTATCTAATATAATTGGAGAAGAGGAATGGGTTAGGGAAGTGACAGATTAACTCATTTTACAGAATGAGAAGGTAAACATCATGGGGAAGATGGCAATTGAAACGTCAGTGTAGATCTTTAACTCCAAAAACGCCTAATTAACCAAACACACACGCACACACACACATGTGTGCACACACATTAAAAAGAGATTGAAAACAAAAAAGAAATTGTGTAATCTAATGCAATTTAAAAACAACAAATTGGCAGCCAGGGAAATAGAATGTAGTTTCTGAATGAAGACAATCATTCTTCACAGGAACATTTCTAAGCAGATCAAACCCTGGTATGAGTCCTTCAGCAAAGTGTCTCATGAGGACAGCACATAGGCTGTCTTTCTCCCAGTAGCTCAGAGCCACACCCAACTCAATGCTTCACATCCACTCCAGTGGACAAGGAGCCAGGGCTGCACCAGCCCTATGAGCTGGTTGCCTAATCCAGGCCCTCCTCATCCAGGAGCTCAGAGCCCCACCCAACTCAGTGGCCTGCACCCTCTCCAGCAGACAGTGAGAAGGGGCTGTACTAGTCCCTTGTGCTGCTTGCCTGAATTCATGCTCTCCTACCTCGAGATCAGAGGTCTTTCTGATGCCATGAGCCCACCAGCACCAGCAGAGAGCATGCTGGAGGTGTATGAGCCATCTCGATCTGTGCCATCTTCCCCAGGAGCCCAGTGTCCAATCTGACACAGCAGCCTGCAGGCACCAGCAGAGAAAGTGCAGGGAGCAANGCTTGCCTGAATTCATGCTCTCCTACCTCGAGATCAGAGGTCTTTCTGATGCCATGAGCCCACCAGCACCAGCAGAGAGCATGCTGGAGGTGTATGAGCCATCTCGATCTGTGCCATCTTCCCCAGGAGCCCAGTGTCCAATCTGACACAGCAGCCTGCAGGCACCAGCAGAGAAAGTGCAGGGAGCAACCTGGCACTTACTAACACACCCACCCAGAATCAAACCTACTTAGACCAACCCAACTATCAATATAAAACACCTCTACAGGTAAAGAGTCTCTCCCCTCAAAAACTGCTCCAAAAATCGAAAGAAGTGACTACCCCACTAGATGCCCAGACATCAATGCAGAGATATGACAAGTATGAAAAACAGGGATACAGGGCACCCCCAAAAGAAGACAATAATTCTTCAACACCAGACTCTCAACAACAGGAAACTGCCAAATTGCCTGCAGAGAAAACCCAAATGTTAATATTAAGGAAATTCAACATAGCGGCCAAAAAATAGGTAGAAATCACAAGGAAGTAAAAAAAAACAATCCAGGACATGAATGAGGAACTCAACAAGTGAAGAAAGAATTTCTGAACTAAAAGAAAGGCTTTTTGAATTAACAAAATTAACCCCCCCCCAAAAAAAAAGGAAAGAAAAAAGAATTTTAAAAAACAAAGAAAGCCTACAAGATCTTTCTGATAACCTTAAGCATCTCAAGCATACAAACATCTACATTATAGGTGTACTGGAAGGGGAACAGAAAGGAAAAGGCACTGAAAGCCTATTTAATGAAATAATAGCTGAAAACTTCCCAAGTATTGGGAGAGATACAGTCTCATAGGTCCAAGAAGTTCAAAGATCCCCAAACAGATTCAATCCAGAAAGGGCCTCCACAAGACACACTGTAGTCAATTTGTGAAAACAAAAGACAAAGAATTCTAAAAAGAGCAAGAGAAAAGCATCAAATCACCTGTAAGGGAATCCCCATCAGGCTAACATCAAACTTATCACAGAAACCCTACAAGCCAGGAGAGAATGGAATAACATATTCAAAGTCCTAAAAGAAAAAACTGCCGACCAAGAATACTATATCCAGCAAAGCTTTCCTTCAGAAGTGAAGGAGAAATAGTATCATTCCCAGACAAACAAAAGCTGCAGGAATGTACCACCAGAAGACTGGCCCTTCAGCAAATCCTCAAGGGAGTCCTATATCTGGACTCAAAAGAGTGATATATGTCATCATAAATACGTGAGAAAGAATAAAAACCACTGGTAGAACAGATATACAAAAGAGAAAGAGAAAGAGAAAGAAAATGTATCTTGTCACTACAAAAAAAAACACTAATCAGCAAAGACAAACAATAAAAGGGAAAGAAAGGAACAAAATATAAAACAACTATAAAAATTAATAAAGTGGCAGGAACAAGGCAATACCTTTCAGTAACAACCCTGAATGTAAATGGATTAAATTCCCCACTTAAAAGATATAGACTGGCTGAATGGATCAAAAACTAGACCCAATTATATGCTGCCTGCAGGAAACTCATGTCACCAATGAAGACACACATAGACTAATAGTGAAGGGATGGAAAGAGATATTCCATGCAAGTGGAAACCAAAAATGAACAGGAGTTGCCATACTTATTTCAGATAAAATAGACTTCAAATCAAGAATTATAAAAAGAGACAAAGAAGAAAGATTACATAATGATAAAAGGACCAATGCAGCAATAAGATGTAACAGTCATAAATATACATTCACCCAACATATGGGCCCCCCTATATATAAAGCAACTGTTATTGGATCTAAAGGGAGAGACAGAACCCATCACAGTAATAGTTGGGAAGGTTATCACACTGCTCTCAGCAATGGACAGATCATCTAGACAAAAAATTAGCATAGAAATAGTGGATTTAGAAAGCACTTTAGGCCAAAAGGACTTGACAGACATTACAGAACATTTCATCCAGCAACAGAATATACATTCTTCTCATCAGCACATGTATCATTCTCCAGGATAGACTACATGTTAGGCCAAAAAGAAAGTCTTAACAAATTTCAAAAGATTGAAATCATATCAAGTATATTTTCAGACTACAATAGAATAAAATTAGAAATTAACAACAATGAAACGTTTGGAAACTATACAAATACATGGAAATTATACAACATGATCCTGAGCAGAACAATGTGCCAAAGAAGAAGTAAAGCAGAAAATCAAAAAGTCCCTTGAAACAAATGAAAATACAGACACAGCTTGTCAAAACCTATGTGATATTGCAAAATCAGGACTGAAAGGAAAGTTTATTGCAATTAAAGCTTACATTAAAAGAATAGAAAGATTTCAAATAAACAACTTAACATTACACCTCAAAGAGCTAGAAAACAAGAACATTACAATCCCAAAATGAGTAGATAGAAAGAAATAGTTAAGATCAGAGAACTAAATGAAATAGAGACCAAAATAATAATAATAATAATAATACAAAAGATCAATGAAATAAAAGTTGTTTTTTTGAGAAGATAAACAAAATAGACAAACCATTAGCTAGACTAAGTAAAAAAAGAAGAGAGAAGACCCAAATAACAACAAATAGAAATGGAAAAGGAGACATCACAACTTATACCACATAAATATAAAGAATCTATAGAAACTTTTCTGAACAATTATATTCCAACAAATTTGAAAATCTGGAGGAAATGGATAAATTTCTGGGTACATACACACTACCAAGGCTGAACCAAGAAGAAACAGAAAACCTGAACAGACCAGTAATGAGTAGTGAGACTGAAGCAGTAATCAGCAGTCTCCCAACAAAGAAAGTCCAGGACTGGATGGCTTCACTGCTGAATTCTACCAAACCATTACAGAAGCATTACTATTAACCCTTTTCAAATATTCCAAAAAATTGAAACAGAGGCCATTCTCCCAAACACATTTTATGAAGACAGTATCACCCTGATACCAAAGGCAGACAAAGACACCACAAAAAAAAAAAGAAAACTACAGGCTAATATCCTTGGTGAACATAGACATGAAAATCCTCAACAAAATATTAGCAAAGAGAATACAAGGGCACATCAAAAAGATTATACAGCATGACCAAGTGGGATTCATCTCAGGGACGCAAGGATTGTTCAACATATGGAAGTCAATGAATGTGATACACCCCATCAATGAAATCAAGGACAAAAATCATATGATTACCTCAACAGACAGAGAAACATTTGAGAAAATTCAACATCCCTTCTTACTAAACACTCTCAACAAAATAGGTACAGAAAGAAAGTATCTCAACACAATAAAAGCCATGTATGACAAACCCACCACCAACATCATCCTGAATGGGGATGAAACAAGACAAAACAGGAACAAGACAGGGATGCCTGCTCTCACACTCTGATTCAACATAGTATTGGAACTACCAACCTGAGAAATCAAGCAAAAGAAAGAAAAAAAGAGCATCCCAGTTGAAAAAGAACCATGTTCGCAGATGACATGATCCCATATATAAAAAACCCAAAAAACTCTACCAAAAAACTCTACCAAAAAACTCCTAGTGCTGACAAATGAGTTCAGCAATGTTGCAGGATACAAAGTCAATAGATGGAAAGACATTCTGTGTTTATGTACTGGAAAATTAACATTGTGAAAATGTCCAGACTACCTAAAGTGATCTACAGATTCAATACAAGTCCCATCAAAATACCAATGACATTCTTCACAGAAATAGAAAAAACAGTCCTAACATTCATATGGAACAAGAAAATACACCAAATAGCTAAAGCAATCCTGAGCAAGAGGCATAACACTACCCGATTTCACAAGAAAATACCCCAAATAGCTAAAGCAATCCTGAGCAAGAGGCATAACACTACCCGATTTCAAATTATACAACAAAGCTATAATAAGCAAAACAGCATGGTACTGGCATAAAAACAGACACTCAGACCAATGGAACAGAATAGAGAACCCAGAAACCAACCCATGTACTTACAGCCAACTGATCTTTGACAAAGGCATCAAGAACATACACTGAGGAAAGGACAGCCTCTTTAGCAAATGGTGCTGGAAAGATGGGATATCCATGTATGGAAGAATGAAACTAGACCCATACATCTCACTGTACACCAAAATCAACTCAAAAGAGATTAAATACTTAAATATGAGACCTGAACTATAAAAATCCTGGAAGAAAACTTAGGGGAAACCATTCAGGGTGTAGGACTGGGCAAATACTTTATGAATAAGATCTCAAAAGCACAATCAACAAAAGAAAAATAAATGGGATTATATCAAACAAAAAAGCTTCTGCACAGCAAAGGAAACAATCAACAGAGTGAAAAGACAACCTACAGAATAGGAGAAAATTTTTACAATCTATACATCAAAGGATTTTATCCTGATTTGATCATCACACATTGTACACAGGTATTGATATTCATCTCTGTACCCCACAAATTACAAATTTGTGTAATCAATTATGCTTTAATAAAAATAAATTAATAAAAAAGTTTGTTGATGACAAAAAAAGAAAACAAAAAGTAGGCCAGGTTTTCTAACAAGATTACCAAAATGCTTCAACTGAGGCTTTCCCATTTCTTCTTTGTTAAATTAAGCTAAATTTGGCCCATGGAGACCTCTGCACTTTGAGTTGGAGAGCTGCAGCCTAACTTAGTAGGTAAAATAACTGGAAGCCTAATCTGGGAGTATAATTTTGTAAAAAAATAGCTGAATCTCAGCCAATCACAGCAGCCGGGCTCTAGTCAATTCCAGGCAGCCAACTGATCAGATCATGTTCAAATGAGGCAAACTCCCAGCTGTAACCAATCAGGCCATTTGGGTATCTCCTGTCCACTTTCCCTGCCTCAGTGCTGCCTGCCCAGGTGGGGAGCAAAGCTCCCAGAGCCTCTTCTGTTTCCTAGGGCTGCCTGATTCACAAATTGTTCTTTGCTCAGATAAACTCTGCTAAATTAAATTTGGCTAAAGTTTTTGTTTTAACATATGCCATTTAATTAGGTTACAAAAATACGGATAGACCACAAAACATTTAGCCCTCAAGTATAGCTTGGAGGAAAAAAAACTCATTTCATGTATCCTTAACAAGTGTTCGAGAAACCACTCACACTGTATTAGAAAAAAACACTAAAGCTCTCTGTTGGGAAAATATAGGAAAATGGTCAGTGCCCCTCAGATGTTCAGAATCTTGCCAAGCATTTGAGGTAAATAGGCACGTGTGCCCAGGTCTTCCTTGGTTATCGTCTAGTGTAACCAAGGTGTCCTGGGTGATGACTTAAGTATAAAGGATGATTGGCTCTGATCCCCGGCGCCTCCCACCTCCAGGATTCTCCTGGGGGCAGGTAGCCGGGCCCATGGAGAGGCCACTACTGCTGCCGGAGGCTGTTGCTGCTAGTGCCAGTGTCCCCGAAACTCTCCACAAGGCCACCGCCAGACCTGTAAGCTACTGGACCTGTAAGCTGCTGATGCCAAGGAAACTGAGGACGGAGCTCCTGTCATCTGCCAACAGCTCCCAGAATCTTTCCCAATTGCCTAACATGGACCAGCTTGTGAGGGGTCTGGGGACCCAGTCTGTACAATGGGTTTGAAGGGTCTGAGCCCTAGCTCTGACAATATAAATGGAGACTTAGTATAACTAAAATAATGAAACGTTTTGGCTTTAGTTATGATTTGCCTTACTCTACACCCTCCTTTTCTAGTCTTTGAGAAGAAATGGCATGAAGAGAAACTAAATATCTCATATGAACTTTATTTTCAAAAAGCCTGTGTGGAATCAATGTCCCCATTTTACAGATAAGAAAACTGAGGTTTAGAAATGCTAAATAACTTGTCCTAAGTCACAAAGGCAGGAAATTTCTGGACTGACAATTTGACTTCATTTCTAGAATCCAAAGCTGTTTTGTTTTTCTGTTTTCCTTTGACAAATCATGGTGCTTCCTTGGCTTTTGTAATGATCTTCCCTCCTCCACTAATCTTAAGGATATTGGGCTAAGGAAGAAAAAATGGGCTAAACTGAATTATTTTAATCTCTCTATCTCAGTCCTGTGATTAAAGTTTCGAGAAGGCGGAGGCTAGTGTTTAGAATGGAGTGCATAGTTCATCCTGACTCTCAACCTTCCAGGGTTGACCTTCTCATCCGTGTTCCCTTCTTGTACCTTTCAAATCCCATCCAATCTGCAAACTCAGTGCAGATTCTTTTCCACGCTCTTGCTTTTGAAACCTGACTCAGTATTTTAAAACTTTTCTCACCTGACCCACAAAATTTGACACTGGCTTATATTTTACCATATATTTAGTATTATTTCTATGGGCACTATTTCCATTTTCGCAAGTGGGTTAAAGACCTAAAGCACATGGATTATGCTATAATTTTCTCCTTTAGACCCCAAAACACAATGCTGAGCAAAGTGTGATTCTCAAACTGGTAATCAAGTCCTGAATCGAAAACAAAACCATAGATGTTGTCATATCTTGGTTATCTTCGTCTGACCTGATAACTGTACGGGTCTATAGTTTCTGGAATGTTTCCTTATGCATTATTTTATATTGCATCAAGTATAAAATATTTGTATAAAAATATGAAAGCGTCTGTGACTTAGTTGTAATGATTGACCAGGAGGTGTTTACTTTTCAAGTCACTGTTAATGAAGGAAGCATTTACATTTGTTCTTCTGGCCCCCGCATCATTAAAAAAGCTTGGGCTTTACATGTCTTACTGTTTAATAGCTTATTTTAGCTGGGATGGAGCTTTTACAAGGTGAAGTTCATGTTATTTGGCAAAGGTTCTGATAGCAGCTCTTTTGCCCAAAGCTTTGTGTTTTGTTAATTAGGTTTGCTGCCAGCTCTTCACATGGAAATCGTTGTCCCTCAGTGTTTTTCT